>NW_007727344.1:44750-160702 GCF_000696425.1 Galeopterus variegatus
TCCTCCTTCCTTCCCTTCCTCCCCGGTTCCCTCCCTCCCTCCTTCCCTCTCCGCTCTCCTCCCTCCTCCCGCTCTCCTTCCCCCCACCCCCCTCCGAACCCGGGCGCAAGGGGGAATTAGAAACTGCTCTAGAAGGATTTTAAACAACTGGCTGTTCTCTCCGGCGCCGCCCCTCCCCCCGCGCCGCCCGCGCTCGACTCCTCACTGGAGAGAAGGCGCCGGGAGGAGTGGAAAGTGCGGCCTGGAGTCTCTGGCAGGAGCCGGCGGAGCTGGAGCCGTGGCGGCCCCAGACTTCGGGGCGCCCGCCGAGTACACAGACAGACCCACGGCCCCAGCCGCCCTGGGGGCCCCCACCAGGTTCCTCTCCCGCTTCTCTCCGGTCTGCGATCCTGTACCACGGTTGATCTCTGCCGCTCTCAGCCCTACTCCCTGGGGTGTTGCCCCTGCCCTGCTCCCAGAGGGCCCACTGGCAAGGGACACCCGCGCTGATCTCTCGACCTTCTGACTGAGCGAAGGGAGCGACTAGCTCTCTCCCTTCTGGGGAGGGACTGCGTCTCTGGCCCCCGGCGCCGCTGAAGTGGCGTCGCCCGGCTCCCGCGGCCGCGCCCTGCGCCCCAGGGGAGCACGCTGCCTGGGGCCTGCCTCCCCTCTAAGAGGTGAGCATACCTCCCAAAGAGACCCGGTGACTCCTGGGGCACCCGTCCACGCCACGAGCCCAGTGGCGCACGGCACACTGTGCCATTCCTGCCGCAGAAAAGGGCCCCAGACGTCCCCACTCGGCCTGGTTTAACAGTTTTGCTTGGTGATGCCTGTTCATCCTAACCCCTGGAGTGGAAAAGGCCATGGAAGGCCTTGAAAGACATCCCTGTCCTTGCCCATCAGAATAGGCCCCGGCCTCGCTCCAAGGTGTGCAAAGCTGTGCCAGAGCTGAAAGGCTACTCGAGAATATTTCTGGATCCAAATACCATTTCCGTCAGGACGCAAAAGTTTCTGAAACACGCACAACCTGGTTCCCGATAGAATTCATTCCTTTTATCTTGTGGAGAATCCTGGGATTGAAAATTAGGGCGCAAACGGGGCTAGAAAGAAGAGATGAATTTCAAATGTAGAGTGAGGGGAGACGGGTGCAAGTGGGGGTAGAACAGGGAAAGGTCAGGAAAGGATGACTAGACAAGGAATAGCAATGGGAAGAGAGGAAATAAGATTCAGATGGGGAACTGTACCTTTCTATTCCACGCAGATAGCTTTAAATGTTTAGTAGTAGGATCATAAAAATGCATATGGAGATACAGAGATAGATGGATGGAATGGGAAGAAATGGGTTTGTGTGGGCATTGACAGCAAGTGATAGGAATAAAACATCAACAGAAGGTTAAGGAAGGGCAGTTAGTAAAAATAAGAATCAAAAAGGGGGTTGGCAACCAAATATAAATCAAAGACCCAGAAAAATGAAGAGAAAGACATGCTATATTGGTATTAAGAAAAAAAAAAAAAAAGGAAAAGTAAGATGTAAAAAGAAAGATAGAAATAGAAGAAACATGGTTAAGTGAAAAGGCCATAATAGAATGTGATAGCAAAAGAATATCAACAGAGGATATACATTATGATAAAAAGATCTAAGAAAAATAAAAGCACTTTTATTAAAAGGACAAAAAATTTTTTTTTTTGACTGGTAAGGGGATCTCAACCCTCGGCAGGGTGTTGTCAGCACCACACTCAGCCAGTGAGTACACCGGTCATCCCTATATAGGATCCGAACCTGCTGCCTTGGTGCTATGAGCGCCGCACTCTCCCGAGTGAACCACGGGGCCGGCCCCCCCAAATTTTTTTTAAAAATTACTTTCGCTTAGGTAGATTAATTTCCTGGAGAAGTAATTTGCCATTTCTAACTCCAATATCTTTCTTTCTGTTTCTAATGACCTACAGTGATTCGTTGATTGGGACATTGCATTCATGGACTCTGAAGAAATGAAAGAAGTGAGACTGAGCCAGTAAGCCTCTCTCTTTTGAGGAACTTTTGCTCAAAATGCTCAAATGTGTATAAGGTTTACAAATTCTACCTTCTAGGTTACCAGTATGTAGTGTGTTGTTCAATTATCTACTTCCATGGACTTTAACCCAGAAAAATTTTAGCATCTCAAGGCTCCATCACCCAAAGAACACTCCCTATAAGGTGCTGCCCAGAGAACACTGTCAGAACTCAGAGAACTCCGACGGCTGCTGATCCACCCTGCTGCCCACACCTGGAAAAAGAGGAAGTTTCCATTAAAAACCCAGAGTGGGCTTTGTACTGTTATTAAAAAGCAAATTAGTTATCTTTACACTGGTGTTGGGATTCTCTTAACTCAGTCTTAGCACATTACAATTGCTTTAGGAGGATATATTTTTGTTGGATTTTGTTTACTTGTTTGTAGAGTAACTGAATCAGAGACCTTGCAGATGGACCTAGGCACTGGTATTTTTTCTAAGCTCCAAGTGATTCTTATGTGCAACCAGGGCTGCTTACCTTTGCTCTGCAGTATCCGTTTAAAGACAGCCAATGGTTACCATCACTGCTCAGAGCAAGACTTAGGTTGTAACTGTACATAGCAGATGACCCTCCCCCAGGTAAGGCATTAAGACATCTTTACGGAGTACTTACTTTCTACTACCAAGCCAACAGCTTGTTAATAGAACAAAAATGTATGACCATATGTGTTCTTATAGTACAAGAGACCACAAATAGCCATGGTTTAAGCTGCTATTTCCTAAAGAGAGAGGAGAATGAAGGAAAGCAGGAGAAGTTGTTTGCTGTCTACTGCTGTAATTTATTCATTTGATTGGTTTTTACCCAGATTTGTTACGTGGAAAAGTCCTGTGGGTAATGGCATATTTTCTGATATTTAAAAAATAAATAAATTATAGACCTGCACAGTGGGGTATGGAATTCAGAACAATTTGGTCTTAGTATCTGGAAAGAATAAAATGCTAAAAGGTCTTAGTTCAGAGCTTGCCAAGTTAATGTCAGAGTTACCTTTACAAGAATGTTATCATCCAGCAAATATACAAAGTGAAAACACGACTTATGTGTATGTGTATCCTGTTTATGGTAACCTTAAAGCTTAAGTAATCAAAACAATTATCATTAAAACATCAGCTACCTGAACCATCTCATTTATTTTCCTCTTAATGTTTACACATGTAAATAAAATGCTTCTTTGCCCTTGTTCAAATTATTTTGAGTACAAAGAGTGTTCTTTGCATCAGCACTGTATCTCGTGGGACCAATACTGTAATTAATGAGATTTGAAACACATATTCAGAGCCAAATTTGAGATCCCAGATACAGAATTGAGGATTCATTGTTTCGTTTGTTTTCATTTTTTTTAAGAGGGAAGGGATTGGAGATTTAAAGCTTTCTAATGTAAAGAATCGCGATATATTTTTAGGGTTTTTTGTAACCCACATATGAAGCTGATTAATTTGAGGGGGCGCTGGATTTTTGGGTAGAGGAACGTTAACCAACTGAGCCACCAGAATAGAACATTTGCATTTGAGGCTGATTTTCTTTTAACTTTATTCTTTCAGATATAGAACATCACAATACTCAAGTTATTAGAACTCCCTCTGCAGCCCCCCTTTTTATTTGGGCACGTATGCGCAACCTCCTCTTTCTGGAATCTGCATCTTATTCTTGGAAGTCTTTATCATTTTAAAACAGGCAGTTCATTATACCACCCTGCTTAAGCTCTAGATTGACTATACATTTCTTTGATCCTAATTATTTCTCTAAAACATTAAGGTTAATAATGTCTACATTCTTACGGTACATGGAACCTCAGAAAAGATTTTCCTGTGTTATATAGAGACTACCTCTTTGTTTAAATGGAAGCTAATTAGGAATTTAATTATTTGTATCATGTAGAACATTTAGCATGTTAACATAGAAAAGAAAACCATTTAGAATAAAAAATATTTATTTAGAGAAATGAAAATAAATTATTTAAACATTAAAATGAATTTTCTTTTTAGGTAATATTTCCAAAGGGCAAAATTGTTCTATTATCTATTCGTTCCATAGAACTAGTCAGTTTATAAAAAGAACAACTCAGTTGCATTCCTATCACTTTTCATTTCAAATTATTTATAAGATATTTATTCATTAATACTCAATATACCACAGTTGATTAGATTTTTCTAATTACCTTTTTAAACTGGGTAAACTGAGTCCTGGAAATACTTGTTAGCATGATCTGATCCATAAAGAAAACAGAACTAGTTCCAGGAGGAGAACTCCATGTTCCTGGCTGACAGTCCTGTTCCCAGACCACGAAGCCGCACCTCTTTCTCTCAGAAGTGACTATTCCACAGAGGAATGCAAGCAAGCTCTGAGATGTTTGTCACTCAAACTACCTTATGAAACTTCACTCCCAGGCAGAACAGACCAGCATGCTCAGATTCACAAACTGCTCAAATGCCAGGTACCAAAGTAATGGAATGAATAGTCATTGCAACTATAATACTGTGTAATTTGGTCACATACCAAAATAATAAGTGAAATGGAGCCTCAAATTAACATTATTTGACACACTGTTATTGCTTTAGTATCAGTTAATGTGAGGCAATGACTGTTTACTTAACCTATTGCCTGGATTTTTAAAATCCCAACTTACATATTCGTAAACTTACCAGTTGGTTAGGAGAGACTGTGCAGCTCTTCCAGTTCCAAACGGTTCCAGCTTTGGAGTACCTACTCTTTTTTAGCACTATCAAGAATCTGAAGTTTAGTAACTTGTAATAAAACAAAATAACCCTGATACAAATAATTGCACATAAACTGAAGATGAAGAAAAATGAAAAAACAGGGCTACTACATATGGCAATTTCATACACATTAGCACATTTTGCAAAACAATTCCAAGTGTTGCGATGTTCACTGGCTGGATTTTTGTCATTAAATGTTGAGAGTTATGTAATAGGAAGTATGCCAAAGAGTGTTCTTTATTCAAAAGTATTACTATATTTTTTTTTTAGTGCATTCCTAAATCTTCACAATGGTTTTTCACCTAGTAAGGTTATGCCAATAAGATGTCTTTGCACTCTCGGAGCTAACAAAAGCCCCAGTCTCCAGAGGGAGGCTGTGCAACATTCCATGCAGTGTCATTTCCTTCTGTTGGAAATGGAAACATAGGGAAAAAAATACCTACTACTTTTGCTTTTCATAATTTTCCAACATAATCAGATCCTCCTTACCAAGTGTGACAGGAAAGAAAGATGACAAATTATACCACGATCACATTTTACCTTTATATAGTTTAAGAATAAGGGGTTAAAAAATATATTATGCCAGATAAAATCTGTTTAGGACAAGGGCTGAATATGCCATTGCCAATCTTAAGCTATAAGGTATAAACAGTCTTATCATGGTCATATATACTTGCCAAAAATATAGAGGGCCCTTTAAATATCTTATTTTCAGGTGCTGAAAAAGTCTATGAAACTAATTGGGCTGAATCCTGTGTATTGCAGTATAATAAATACAGTAGTTCCTGAAGATTTATACACTTTCTGTGGTGGTAATTGCCACCTGCCAGCGTCATCATGTACTATTAGGTGATACATGTGCAGTCAGATTCCTCAACAGATAGATCATTTTATAATATCATTGTCACCAGCTTTCCAAACTCCAAAAGTCTTTTTCCTTGGACCTAAATTCTTGAGGCAGAGGATGGAAAGACCCCCTGCTACATGGTGCTGAGGTATTGACAGTGACAAGGTAAATCCCCATTAGCCTCACCCAACTTCTAGGACCCATGTGGTCTGTGGTTTTGTGTTAAGAAAGTTAAGAAAGAATACATCTGTGTCTGATGGTCTGCTACTGCTATTCTGTGCTTACCTCCTACACCATCCCGCCTCTAACTCTCATGGAATTTTTTGTGCTTTGAGGAGAACCTTAAGCAGTGTCTGTAGCCCTATGGATACTACTTAGGGTTAAAGTCGTTGCTACTCTCTGGGTTAAGGATAGTTTGGGCCAAGAATTCAGACCTCTGGAATATTTTTCTCTGGTACTATTTTTGATACTGAGGTGCCCAGAAATTCGAGGCTTCTGGAGCACTATATTCTTTTACCCTGGCTTGTCAGCCTGGTCCAGTTTCTAGAAGGGAGGCAAAGAG
The DNA here is from genome assembly GCF_000696425.1 of Galeopterus variegatus. NCBI lineage: Eukaryota > Metazoa > Chordata > Mammalia > Dermoptera > Cynocephalidae > Galeopterus > Galeopterus variegatus. Next base: position 50,903 of record NW_007727344.1, read on the forward strand.
CACACTGTGGTGATGAGTGTAAGGAGTATGGGGAAAAGTGAGGTCTGAGAAGAACCCAGGTCTGGCATGTCTCCTATCACTCTGGAAGTGGTGTTCCTACACCCCAACTTTCCTGTACTGCTTCCTTTGCTCTTGCCTCAGCTCTTGTATCCTTTTAAGATACCAGCTCTGTTTTATAGTTTGGGGTTTTTTTCTTTAGAGAAACAATTTATCATTTGTGGCACAAGGAGACATATGCCTCACCCATGTCTTAGGAATTTTCTAAAGACCTAAAGAGGTTTCCAAACAGGGTTATGAAGAGGGTGTGGCACGGGACAACATCTATCACCTCAGCTTCGTTGCCTCAAAGGACTTGACCACACAGCCTTCCACCTTCCCTTTCCTTGTTTTAGCTGTTATTCCTCTCCTCCCTTCCTTTTCTTCTTCCCTTCCCCTTAAACCAGACAAAAAGACAAAATACGAAAAAAATACATGAAATTGCTATTTCTGTAAGTCAAAAATGTTTGACTGCTGGCAACCTTATATGATTCGACCATGCAAGAATTTCAGTTTTTGCATCCCACACTGCAGACTTCTTATATATTAACACGAACTAATATTTATCAAGCTATTACAATGTGCCAGGCACTGTCTGAGTGCTTTACATAGAGCACGTCACCTAACGCTTTTAACGATCCTTTGAGGTAGGTATTATTATCTGCAGGTTTTTCTGATTCACACAACTAGTAAATGACAGGATTGTAACTTGCACACAGGCAGCCTATCTCTTCAGGCCCTTTCAGGAATCTGATACACAAATCCTTCCAACCAATCCTGCCCCTTAACATTTACTCTTTCATGTACTATGATTCTAGAATGCAAACTTCTCTGTGAATTCAGATTGGATTAAATACAGGTAGGGCCACTTGAGCAGGGCTTATGAGATATTGCTTCAGCATGGTAAGCCGCAATAAATTCGGCTCTTTGAGGTAAGAGGGGGTTCCCCGATTAGGCAAAATCAGAAACACTAAACCACACCCTGCTTTACTGAAGCCTTATGCTTTATCAGGTACATCATTTCCCCCCACTTGGACTAATATAAAGTGAATACTTAGGCTCACTATAGGATATTAAAAGGAGAAATGACTTGGTGCATATTTCTCTTTTGATATTTAAAAGAGGTAAATATTCTCCTCAGTCCAACTGGGTCAGTTCATGTCTTCTCTCCTTCTTTACTTGTTCATTCCTATTTCAGCCGATCACATTTACCAGATCTGTGTGGCTGTGTGATCTGTGGTAGTCCAACTGGGTCAGTTCATGTCTTCTCTCCTTCTTTACCTTGTTCATTCCTATTTCAGCCGATCACATTTACCAGATCTGTGTGGCTGTGTGATCTGTGGTACATAAAACCTGAAAAGGACAATTATTATTTTAATTCACATTGTGTTTAGGGAAAGAAACCTGAGCAGCACCATCCATTCACTGGATCACTGTAAATAAGTGCCCTGCATCTAGAACTGGTCGAAAACTGGTCCCCTGAATCTAAATCAGCAGATTGCAATTCCCTTTGGGTTTTTTTGCTGTTTTGTTTTCTGTGTGGTTTTCCTTTCCTCATGGATTATTGTAGTTCACTGTAACTTTTTCTTCTCTTGTTTTTCTGGCTTCACTTCCTCCTTCTATTGTTGTAGCTGTCTTTTTTCTCTCATCATATTTCCTGTTGCCTGTCCAGTTCAGTGGAGCCCCATCCAACTCACTCACTGTCTGGCTCCAGAATGTTTTTGGTCTCAACGAAGAACAATCTTGTGCCAAATAGTCCCAATCCCTAAGGCATCAGAAGAAAGACCCAGAGACTAAGCATCCCAATGTTTTCCTTTATTGATTTTATACTAGAATGAAATCTAAGGGTGGCTAATTAGAAAACAAAGAAACAAAACAAAAAAAATTCATCCTCTTGGCTTCCTAGCCCCAGACCATTTTGAACTCTGACAGCACCAACATCCATCAAATCAAACAATGAAATCAACTTTGGTTACTTAGCATAATAGAAATAAACTTGTAATATTCTATTAGTGAAGGATCAATGTCTCCTGTCTTGAAAATAAACATCAGAGCTTGGCCTCAACATTTATGTAGCAGCAGGAGACCATTATTTTGTGGCAACATTCGATTACATTGACATCAAGACAGATTTATTAAATTAATAAATAGTACATGATTTTCAGCCTTTCATTTTCAACCCTCACCACCACCACCCTCCCCAAGGTGATCTTCTGAAACCCTTCATGCATATTTTTGACTTCTTATTATCTATGACCTTTATTTCTTTTTTTTGTAATTTTCAGTTTATACCCAAATTAATTTTTCAAATGCCCATTTTTTTTCAGATGGAAATTTAAGTTGGTTATTAAGAACAAAATTAATAATAAGGAGAAGCATAGAATTGTTAAAATATTTCACTGGCATAGTATTTGAAGAGGAATTATTTCAGATGTGCTTTTCACAGTTCCCAATGTGGCTAATGGCATAAGCCCACAGTTCCTGCTGCCTCTTTTCTAATTTCCAGCCTCAGGGCCTTTGCCCTGGCTGTTTCCTCTGCCTGGAATGTACTTTCCTCTGCTCTCTGCATGGCTGGCTTTTTCTCATTATTCAAGTCTTCTGGAATATTAATTCTGTAGAGAGATTTTCTCTTAGAGTCCTTTCTAATGTACTTACTCCCTCATGCTCAGTCACTCCTCATCCTGTTGCTCTATTTTATTTTCTTATAGTCACATGTCACTATCTGAAATGTTCATGGTTTGAATTACCCATTAGTTTGCATACTCCATGGAGGCAGCAGTCTTATTGTACTTCTTCTCATAACTAGATTCCTCTGTCCCAAGACCTAGAACAGAACCAGGTATACAGCGGCATTCAATAAACATATATTCATTGACTGACTGAAGGAATGAATAGATAACTCTAAAACTATCATACATAAATTACCTTAGATCCTAGCTTTCTTAGATATTTGTGATATAACAATCTTTCTGTCCTCTCTACCCTACCTCTACAGCCTGGGGGCTCTTTATATTAGGAACAACAGTGATTGAAAAGAAATGTGTCAGCACACATTTAGATTTTAGGCTTCTGCTCTTATCCCAATTTATTGTTCTGGCATCTAAACCAATTTAGCAGAATTTTGGTGAGCAGGACATGAGAGAAAGATATATTTCCTACCCTTTTCTATCACTGCAGATCTAACTTGCTTGGAGTTCCAAGTGGCTTAATGTTGCTGACAATAAAGAAACAAGTAGCACACAGTCAGCAGATTAAGTTTTTAGCAATAAGCTTCTATCGTGTCACTTTCCTGCTCAAAAACCACAGTACCTCCCCATTGCTTGTAGAATAACTTCCTCTCCCTTTAGATTTTTATCTAGTCTGATCCATCAGTACCTATACTCTTCAGTAAATTATGGTTATTTAATGTATGTCTGTCTTCTCTACTACACTAGAGAGTACATCAAAGAGTTCATAGAGTTCATAGGAAAATGGAACTGAAAAATAATATGAACCTTTCCGTGAACTTTTTTTTTTGTTTGTTTTGATAGCTGGCCAGTACAGCGATTTGAACCCTGTACCGGCCATGACCTTGGGGTTATAAGGCTATGCTCTAATCAAATGAGCTAACTGAGCAGCCTCCATGAGCTTTTTGAAGACCCCTCATACATACTTCTTGAAAATAGGCTATTCATTCACAGACGTCTACAGTCTACCTATATGTTGGACTTGCTATGGGGGAATAGATGGCTGAGGAAGACATTTCCCTGCTTGCAAGCCCCACAATTCCTACTTCAGTTTATATCTTGCCTTTGGGAGGTACTTACTAATGTTTCTGGAATTAAATTTTAGTCCCATTTGCTGAAATCTGACAACCTAGGTTTGAATTCCCTGCTCCATCAATTGCAAGTTTATGAACTTAGGCAAGTCACTTAACCTCCCTGTGCCTCAGTTTCATCATCTGCAAACTGAGATGATGTTACTATGTATTAGGTTATTAGGAGGATTAAACGAGAAAATACATGTACTGGGTTCAGCACAGACCTGAAGTGAGTAGTAAGTGTTTAGTAAATAGTCATCCCTCAGTATCTGTGGCAGATTTGTTTCAGGACCTGAAGGATGCCAAAATCCACAGATGCTCAAGTCTCACAGTGGACCCTCCTAAAACCGCAGATATGAAAAGTCAGCCCACTATACAGGGTTCTGCATCCCCCGAATTTCGATGGGAGATTAGTTGAATTCCCAAATGTCGAACCCACGAAATGGAGGGCCAAATGTATTTACTAAAAAAAATCTGCATGTAAGTGGACTGGTGCTGTTCAAACTTGTGTTGTTAAAGGGTCAACTGTACTGCATTTATTAATATTTTCTTCCTCGGTAGAGCTAGTCTGTAACTTATAGGGTCTATAACCACCTGCAAACATGGCTGGCACATCTGCCCACACTGCATGACTTTGTACATGCAGTTTTCCCTGCCTTAATGGCCTTCCCTGCTCCCCTCCCACTCCAGCTCCTTTGGAAGCCATTCTCTGCTCTTACAATCTGTATGTTAGATATAAGCTGCCTTTTACTAGAACTTAATTTATTCTGTGTTTTGTCACCCCGGTGAGCTAGAAGAGTGGGGATAATGCTGTGATTCTCCAGCAGTGCCCAAGTTGGTCCTACACTCCTGGCAGGTACTTTTTTTTTGAGTGTAGTGAATAGTGAATGTAATGCCAAATTCAACAGCCCTTTTATTGGTAGCAGTTGGTCACGCAATAACATAGTTTCAAATTTCACAGATTCAAGGGTGAAAATGGGAATTTTGATGTCATCTAACCACATCTGCAAAGAGGGAGTTTACACAATGTCCCTGGATTCCAGTGAAGAAATTCTTTAACTAGTGATACAACTTAACTGCTTTTCCTCATTGAATCAGCTGTAGCAACAGGAAAAAAAATTAGTCATCCTCCTCCTCCTAATAAACCTATATATACTTCAAGACAGTCATCAAGTAATCTCTTCTCCCAAATGAACAATCAAAATATTTATTTGCATAGCTAATATCACAAACAGCCTAGGCAAACAAAGTTGCTCTCCTGTGAATACTATTAGCTTGTAGTTCATGGTTAAGGTGACTGCTCTGGAGTGAAATAAAAACATCTTCAGAGACTTCTACTGGTCAATCAATACTTCAAAAGTTTTTCCAAGCTACTACTGGCAACTGGAATCTCGTAAGCATTTATTAGTGGTAGAATGAAAATACAATAAGAGGAATATAGTCATCCACAAAACATTGATTGAGCACCTAATGTATGCAATACTGAGCAGCACAATATTTTACTAATCCGTGGAGGGGATGCAAAAATCTGTAAGAAGCAATAACTGCCATAAGAAGCTTAGAGAAAGACAGAAAACTTCACTGAGACCCTATCGTGAGCTAGGCACAGCACTAAGTACTAGGGTTGTACAGATAAAATGTCTGTTTTGGAGGAGCTCATAGTCTAGAGGAGAGTATAATAGTCTTATATGTTCAATATAGGCTTGTAAGTGCTGTGAAAGATGTTAGTGGCAATGGGTACTCCGGGGCATGGAGCACTACCTTTACCTAGAGCTTGCTTGATGCTTGAATGGAGCCTTGAAGGAAGAACGAGGCTTACAATAATAATAGTAATAAAAAAGTGGGGAAGACCATTTCAGCAAAGTGAGCAGCAAAAGGGGAAGAGAGACTCTGCACATTCCAGAAGCTATAGGAAATTTGCCTGAAGCAGGGTGACTTGGGTGCAGTAGTAGAGACAAAGCTGGAGAGTCAGCAAAGACTGATTCATGAAAAGCTCTCTATGAGTACCATGAAAACAGACTTGAAGTTTTAAATCTTGAATAGTCTTGGGAAGCCACTGGAAAATTTTAAGCAAAGGAATGACATGATCAGATTTGTAGCTTAGGAAAACCACTCTGAAAGCTGCATGGAGAGATAGAAGGGAGGCAGGAAGCTAGTGGAAGGGATACCACAGCATCCAAGTGAGAACTAATGTAGGTACGCCCCAAGCCAGGTGCAGTAAGGAATGGAGGAGAGAGGATTGTATGTAACCTGAAGATGGAGAAAAATGAAAAGCTGGGACTACTGTGTGCCTATTTCAAAAGACTGGGCAGAGATGATCTATTTGATCAACTTTTCACAAAATTATATTAATTAAATATCCATTAATTATACACAGGCAAAGAGAGTTTACCACTTATATTGCACATACACATCCTTTACCTATTGTTAAATACTTCATGTGATAGAACCAAGTATACCTTGCAGAATGCATCTTTCAGTAACAATGGAAGTTGATGAGGAAATCGACATTTTACTCTCTTCAGGTTTCTAACATATAAAGAGCTTCCTATGGTTCTTCCCCTCCAAAAACAAACCCAAAATAAACAATAACACAACAAAAATTAAAATAGCAACCAAACAAAGAAAAAAGATTTTTTAAAAAAGATACACAGATAGATTCAAAATAAGAAACATTTCAAAATTCTGGCTTAGATCATTCAAACCTTGACTGGAAGAGCCTCCAGTTCCTACACTATTTGCCTGCTGTCTCAGGTTAAGTTCTCTAAAAGCAGACTCCGAGATGAGTTTGGAATACAATATGTTTATTAGGAATCTACCCTGTGAAGAGAGAATAAAGGCAGTAGGATTGTGCAAAGAAGTCAACCACCATGCAGGCCTGACAAAGCCTCAGACAGTCTGGCAGAGATCTCTGGAGCAAATATTGTCCATCAGAGTGTCCTGTGTCTGGCCAAAATAGCCTGGTCTTTATATCCCAGCCTCAATTTCAGATTTGAGCTATCCCAAGGAGGGTGTAATCTCCAGAGAGGTGGTTCTCAGCAGCTGAGGTAGACCTGAAGATACTGACAGTCCCACGGTGGAGTAGCATGTTCTTCATGGAAAGGGGATCTCTGTGTCTCCCACACCTGCGCTCCCCTATTTGGATGGAGCTCAAAGACAGATCCAAGCCATGTTCCTAGTAGAACTACATCTAGATCACTCCAGCCAGATGGCTATATCTCCTATACTTAGAAGTGCTATTTTAGAATTATAGTAACATGGAAATTGTGTTGAGAGAAGAAGAATTCAAAATTGACTTTAAAATCATTTATTAATAATAAGCCACCAATGAAAATTAAAAGAAAAGCAGAAAAAAGATAATATGAGGATATTGTGCTCTTACTTTTCTGTATATAAAAGAAATAACAGAATTAATAAAACATACAAGGCAGTCCCATAGGTTCACAGAACAAGAAGGAACATTATAAAGTAATATAGAGCACTCCTGAACTATAGGAGAAAACTGTGGATTCCTTTCTCCATCCAGTCAGTTACAGCCTCACCTGAAGGATGTTTACCAATATATTTAAATCCTCTTTGCTTGAGTCACTAATAATTGAACAGTACTCCTAACAGGAATACTATCATGTAGAAATTATGACAAAGGTACAGGATGGAAGGGGAGATTATTTTTAAAACCAGTAGAATTACTAAAAAAAGAATGGCTCATCAGAGTTTAAAATATCAGTCTTTTTCAACATCAGGGCAGAGCTAGGCAGAAAACAGTGGAAATCTGTGTGATTTCTGTAACTTGGTACTATGTACTGAGTTCATAAATTCCTCGTCCCTCAGAATTTAACTCTATGGTTAAAATTCATTGATTTAGATTCCATAAATCTGTAATGTTGGAGTAATACAGTCATAGCGTGTCCTTCTGGTTGAAAAAACATTTTATAGTGATTTTCCCCCTGAAAAGTACAGTCTTATATAGAAGGGGTCTGTTAATCTTCTCCAAGTGTATCTTCAAATTCCAAATCTAGCAATTATTTCCATAATGTCAACGGCGATTATGGTCCATTACCGTGGGTAATAATGACTTGTATTTTTTAAGCTAATTGACCTATTCTTGGCGAATATCATTTTTTCATAATGTGCAAATTATTTGGAAAATGATAAATAACATTCACTTCAAAAAATTTAGTTTTTGCTAACTTGGATAGGGTTTTCTGCTCCTTTTACACTAGGAGATTTGTCCAGGTGCCCACTGTAATCCCTTTTCCCAACCCAACTAATGGGGTTCAGCATTTCTGCCTATGTGCCATGTTGTATGCCAGAGAGCTGCTGTCCATCCAGCCTAGAAAAACTGGATTAGTGCAATAATCCAGATGTGAGAAGAAAGTAGAGGAAGAGACAGAAGAAAGCTCAGAAATGGGTAAATGATAATATCCAACCTAAATGTAAATCCACACATGCCTCCCAAATATCTCAAGGGCGACCATACCAGGACAGTTTCCCACAAACACTTTGGTCCTTGAGTTTATTCATCACAAGCTGCATCTCTTGCCTATGGAAAATAATGCACTTAAAAGTTGCCATCTTAATAACTTTCAAAAATTCCCCCAAATCACGTTAAATGCTTTGTTTTTCAGAGTATGCACATTTAAAGAACAATTACATTAGATGCCTGTACTTTTTTTCTTTTTGGAAAAAAAAAAAAACCTTAGTCTTAGGCATTGTATTCATTATGATTGCAAGAGGCAGGGTCCTACAAATCACGTTAAATGCTTTGTTTTTCAGAGTATGCACATTTAAAGAACAATTACATTAGATGCCTGTACTTTTTTTTCTTTTTGGAAAAAAAAAAAACCTTAGTCTTAGGCATTGTATTCATTATGATTGCAAGAGGCAGGGTCCTATGGCCCCTTCTCTTCCATCACAATGAGTGCTGCTGACACTGGGCACTGGGCACTGGATGCTGGAGCCCCCACCACTGTGCACCACCAATATCAGATGCCTCCACTCCCACCTTTGCCAGAAAAAGGATTCTGTGAGGCACCTACTTCCTCTCATTGTTCTCTTCCATGACAATTTCTACTGCAAGCAATGTGGACTGGCTGAGCCTAGGTCACATATTTGCACCCTTGCTGTAAGAGAAGATGGCAAAGCGCATTTGGGGTTTATACCTTGGAGAGAGGTAGGACATGTATTGTGGGGAACTTCGCAAACATATGTAAACAGTGACTTTTCAGTTAAAATTTATTCCCTGTTTAAATTGTTCCTTCTTTCAGTAAATTTCTATAACTAACCTCTCATTCTGTTTCTTCCTATCTGCTTTTAAGATAACACCCCTGGTGCAGAAGTCACAAGCTGTGTGCCTAAGGTGTTTTGCAGAATCATTGGAGTTAACTTGGCCCAACACGAACTGGACTAAACTGTTTGAGCCCACAGATGTCTCTACTGAGCCCACATGAAGGTCTGATGGGTAATCTTTTGATGTCAGAGAGCCAAAAAGTCCAACTCCAGATCCTGGTAATGATGCTATTTTCTGAACATGCAGAGGCATGCAGACTTATGCCTGTGCAGATCATTGAAGAACTTCTACAAACCCTTTAACCAATCACAATCCCCCACACCTTGCACTACCCCTAACTACTTCCCCATAAAGATCCCTTCTTTTCCTGATGTGAATAAGGTGGACTTGAGATATATTTCTCCCCTCTTCTTGCTTGGCCGCCTTGAGAATAAACCTTTTTTTCTGCTGCAAAGACTGCTGCTTTGGAGTTTGGCTTTCCATCTTGTGTTGACAAACTTTATTTGGTTTGGTAATACATAGAAAGGGTGTTCAAAAGGTAGCAAGTAGCCACAAAAACCTAGGCATGGATCTGTCTGTAAGAGTGAAATGCAACCAAATAAAAGGCTCCAAACTTCTGCATCACGTTACTGGTAGTGGGTGTTAAATTTCCCCAATCATGGAACTAGGGAGAAATACTGGTATTCCCAGGGGAGCTAAAGAGGAGTCATTTGAGTGCTTCTTGCTGACATCTTTCCTTGCGCTCTGGACTGTTCCAGATGGCAGGAAGTCCCTGTCAAGCTTCTGGCTGGTCCTTTCCCTAAGAGCTGACCCTCAGCTACTGCACAGAGGCCAACTGCCAGAGCAGCAGGGAAAGACAACTCACTTACATAGGCACAATCCTCTCTCCATAACAATTTGGAGATTTAACTGACACATAGTTGGGGGAAAAAGAGGTTTTTCAAGGCTTGTTACTATGTGTGTATGCTAATTATTAGGTACAGGAGAACATTATAGTTATGAAACAACTAAACAAAAATAGAATACCTGACAGAGAGCTTCTTTATATGACGTTTTTACATGAGAATAAACAATATGTTCTTTGTAGAGCTTAAAAAACAGGGTTAGTTTTATTCTGTAAACTATACACCACTTGTAACTAGACTAGTGCTTGTATTTGTTGACATCTTGATTTATAAAAACCGGAACAAGTTCAGTTTCAATAATTCTCTTTTTGTTCAAGCAACACCAGAGAAGGGGTAAAAAGATTGATGTCCCGCCTAAAAATGGCATATGCAAAAGATTTAGAATTCTCTCTGTACAACTCTGGGTCAGATTTCATTAAAAAGCAATTGAAATTCCTTTTGCTCCCAACTTTTCCATGCATGTATGGAGTTTTGTGTTTCTAATGAGCACCAAGATGCTTCCTTCCACAGAACCTTATCTTTGAAAGATTAAATAACCTGTTCCCCCAGCTCTTCTCAAACTTATTTCTCTGTTATTGACTCCCCCTCATAACCACAACAAAGAATGTGTACTAATTAATTCACTTATGAAAAAGTCAACCAAATGTCTAGAATTGATGGCATATGCTAAGTAGTCAAAGTAGAACCTAAAGCAGGGGAATAAAGGGTACTGGTTCTGTTATTTTTTAACACTGAATCACCATGGGTAGAGAAAACCAAGAGTAACTGTATCCCTGAAATAGCAAACAAGTGGTTTGCCGTGTATTATTCACAGTAATAAATGTGGTTTTGTAACATATGTGAAGAGCCTCTGTTTAAAAATAAAGATAACAAGTGAAGGTAGTAATATATAAAAAAAATGATTTGGAAAAAGTCCCATGGAAGGCATGCTTGTTCATAAAATGTTACTTTCTTCACATCAAGTGATAAAAGAAAAACATACACGAAGTACAGGTTTTGGTAAGGGAAAGCAACCAGATAATTTAAAGAAAATGCCTTTGTATTAGATGCTAATTTGTGTTATCTACAGAGAAATTCCCCTCTCCCAAGTAGTCCCTAAACCTAAATGAATATGACAATTAAAGGGAGTGCCCTCCTTATCTGTGTTTGCCTGTATACTTCACCTCCTTACCATCATCCCTGATTAGTACCATGAAAGTAACAAACAACAGAGATTATTTTAAAAATACTCTTTTCAGCACAGCATATCCACTTTTGCTACAGGTTCCATTTTCAAATAGAGCAAGGAATTAAACTTAATTGCTGGTTCAGGCTTAACATATGAGTCTTCCAAATAAATGATACTTTAACAGATTAATCAGAGTCTTTCTTCTCTAAATCAGTTCCTGAACCAAAGAAATTGAATGGTGTTCAAGAATACCTAGAAAGCTGTGAGATAATTCAATAGATTACTCCAGTCCTGGAGCTGAGAGGGCCACGGACAAACACATGTTGCTGTTGGCCAGTGACCCAGTGACATGTTCTGCCCCATCACATGAGATGGACAATGAAGAAGTGTAATGATTAATATTTCCTGCTCTTCCTTCTATTTTTCTTGCTCTTCAGTGAAATCAACGAAACATTTATGGTGTCACAGAGACAAGAAATGATGTGTTAGTTTTGTCGGAGGCATACCCTCCATTTTTGCCAATGGGAATGTCAAGGGACAGCTAATAGCTTTGGACCCATGAAACATTTATGGTGTCACAGAGACAAGAAATGATGTGTTAGTTTTGTCAGAGGCATACCCTCCATTTTTGCCAATGGGAATGTCAAGGGACAGCTAATAGCTTTGGACCCAAAGTTGTAAGAAAATGTGAGGATAGAACTTGTCTCAGCTGCATTGTTCCCAAATTAATCAGATACGACTTAAAGCTCAAATGAGACAATGACCTATATTATCCTGATTGTCCAGTCCATTAAATGTTGAGTTCTATTTTCCTCCCTCATTTCCACCTTTCTCTTGGCCATGGAAGTGCTCACCACCAGAGAGAAGATCTAGAAATAGAAAAGAAGTAAAATTAAAATTTGTGAATTGTACTTTATGCTGGGGAAAATAATTTGAATTAAAGTGTCTTTGCAAAAAAAAATAAGGTTTGAAGGTTATCTATGGGTTTGCATCCTTGACCCTGTTGCAAAACCAAGTTAATAAGAAATAATATGGTACTTTTATACATACTTACTAAGAACAGCCTTACTGTTTTCAAAGAGCTTTCACATATATATCTCATTTGATCTTCCTAAAATTCCTGAGATATGTTGAGCAGGTATTATTTATTTTTATTTTAACATCATCATTAATTTCTCACTTTGTAGATGAAGAAACTGAGGATAAAAATAGTTGAATGTTGTGTGGAAAAACCCAGATAATAGTCATAAAGTTTAGATTATATACCAGCTCTTTTGATCTATAGTCACAGATGCTGTCCACTTGATCATCTGCCTCTGCTCTTTGGAAAAATCACAGTTCTTACAGGAAGGGTCTTAAATTTAGATGTCCCCTTCACAACCTGCCGTGCTCCAAAAATGCAGTTGTAGAACTTAAAATGCATTATTCCACTAGAAAAATTGTGCCTGTGTCCCATAGACCCCTGTGTCAATTCGTAAGAACCTATGCCCAATCCACAGGAGTTAAGTATGTTACTTCAAGACAAAATATTTCACAGAACAATATTCTCTCAAGAAAGTCTCAAGGAAAAAGTTTCAAGGTCAAATAAATTTGGGAAACATGGCATATCATATATCCCTCTCAGAGATTCATAATGTACATTTGCATATTAAAGACTTTAAAAAGTTCCACAGGAAAGAAAACTGCTTAAAATTGTTTCATTGAGAATTCCTCAACCTTCTTTAACTTTGAAACCCTTTTATTGAGGAACAGATATTAACACCACAAATCAGTTTCCCAAAACACATTTTGGAAATTGCTGCTATAGGAAAACATGTTGAATTACAACTTGAGATGTTAGGAGCATCTCTCCTGCTGTGAGATGTTAGGAGCATCTCTCCTGAATGTAAGACAGATACTGGTGATCATTCCTGTGATATCACCAGTGACTAAAATTAGTGATGGGTGTTGGGACATGGAAAGCAGAGCCAGCACTGGAGGATGAGAAACAGAACAATGAAGGGTAGGAACGATGCCAGGGAATGCTGCGATGAGCCCAGGATGATGGGGCTGGGGACATATGAAAGGTGAGAGTGATGAGAGAGCAGCTAACCTGGGGATTCGTCCTATGTTCCTCACTCTTCTTCCTCCTCAGATCCTGCCACTGCAGACACTCCCCTAGACCCAACTAAGTGTAGGAAGCAGGGACCACACAGAGACAAAGAGAGATGGCCCCAAGCCATAGCGGCTGTCGTGGAAGGAAAAGACAGAGGAGAGGCATGTCAAGCAGCTCGAGCAAAGAGGACATTTGGTGAGAGTGATCAGTTTCCATTGTTCTCAGGAAAGGAGGAAAGCTAGGGCTGCCTTTGTAGCCTATGTCCTCCAACAGTCGGGTGACCATCCAATTTATCATCCATTCGGGTACACTTTGGAAGGAAAGGGGCACTATTAATAACTATTCAAGGACAACAGATATAAGCTAGGAATATCCCAGACACAAAGATACGTGTTCACCTTACCCAATATTAAATGACATCCCAAAGTATGGAAGAGTTATTTGGGGATGGTGCTTATCCTTTTTAAACAATGAACCATGGCATGCAGAAGAAAAGAAAAGATAGATACATAGATACTGTCAATTACAATGGATGCTTAGGTTTAAAGAAAATTAAATAGGTTTTTTACACAAAAAATGTTTTCATGACCCCAGTCAACAAACACATACTGCACATCTGAAATGTGAAAAGCACTGTGCCTGGTACTGTGGAGGATGTAAAGATAAGCAATCCACATTATGCCCATAAGGAACTTCTAGTCAACACAATGAACTAGGAGATGTATTCAAAAGGCCAGGCTGCAAGTCAGTTACCACAGGCAGTTATAAGAGAACTAAGAAGAAAATGCTGGGGAAGCTCTGAGGGGAGGCCTTGGAGATTTGATCATGCTTGAACTAGGCCTTGAGGGGGTGCAGCAATGGGAAAACAGAAATCTCCAGGTGACAGGACAGCAAAGGAAAAGAGGAGCATGTTTGGGGTACCAATGGTCCAATTTAGCAGGATAGAGGATTCATGAAGAGGAACAGTGGGAGATGAAGTTGGAAAAGTAAGCTGGGGCAAGCTTATATAGGGACTTGAGGGCCAACATAAATCAAGATGATACAATGAATTCAGGAAATAATTGAAAGCTTTGATTATATAGTAGCAGTCTGGGACAACCACCAAGTAGAATGTCAGCTTTCTTACTGCTCTAGAAAACTGGAGATATTAAGGCCAGTTCTGTACTTTCACAAGGTTGAACCCAGAAAGCTGAAGAACTTGGAAATATTTGAATTCAATATAAATATTGAGATTCTTATCAAATCTAAATTAGGTAATCATATTAGCTTTCTATTGCTGCTGTAAAACATTACCACATATTTAGCAGCCTAACACAATAGCAATGTATTATCTTACAGATCTGTAGGTTAGAAGCTCAACATAAGTCTCAATCAATTGAAATCAAGGTGTCAGCAGGGCTGCATTCTTCTCTAGAGGTCTGAGGGGAGAATGTTTCCTTGTCTTCTCCAGCTTCTGGCAGCCCCCCACATTCATCAGCTCCTGCCCGTCTCCATCTTCAAAAGCAGCAATGGTGAGTGGAGTCCTTTTCATATCCCATCATTCTGACCTCCTTTTCTGCTTTCCTCTTCTACTTTTAAGGATCCTTGTAATTATATTGGGCCCATATGAATAATCCAGGGGACTCTCCCTATCTGTCAATTAGCAACATTATTTCTCCTTTGCCATGTAAGTAACGTATTCACAGGTTCCTGGGATTAAGACATGGACATCTTTGAGGGACTATTATTCTGCCTAACAGTCAGGATCTTCCATGATTTTATGACTCTTCCACACTTCTTTGCCCCAAGAATGGGCAAATTGCCTCTTGCTTTATTCCTCAAGCCACCTCTAATACCCATTGTTGTGTATAACAGACCTTAACTGAAGATTTGGGATCATGAAAGGTAATCACAATACAGTATAGCACTTATATTCAAATATAAAAAAGCACTTATATTCAAATATAAAACCTTTTTGCTTCTAAAGTTTTTGGACACCAGCAGTTAGCTTCCTTTTAGCCATTTCCCCCTCTGGTCTACCTATTCTCCCCATCTCCAGGAATCTTTTTTTCCTCTGATTCTTTCTTCTCCAAGACCTGAGCCTGCCAAAATACCTCCCTCCTAATCCTCACTGGAAATGGAAAATTCCTGTTACTTCATTATTTAAAACAATTTGGCTTGTTTTGCCTCAGCCTTTCCTATCCAGGATATATCCTGGGCCTTGCATTTCATAACCAAAAAGATCCATCAGCATCATCAGCATCTTCTGAGACAAATTCTGTGTCTGCAGTCCATTTTAATTATTTTTAATAATCTTATTCTCCCTACATGATATTAGAGAAGGCTTTCATATCAATTTCAGAAAGGGCATTCCCTTTCCATTACAAGGAATGACCTTCTGCAGTACAGGGACTAATTGGACAGTGGTTTACAAAGTAATAAAACTAACAGGCATGCTATCACCTGAGATAGCAAAACCAGCCTGAGTCTAGGAATCAAGAGAGCTGGGTACTGATTCCAGTTGTGCCTCAGATGACCGGATGACTTTGGGCAAGTCACAACCTCTCTGAATCACCATTCTGTCATGTGTAAAATAGGAAAGTTGAGTTTGATGTTCTCTGAATTTCAAAATCCCATTTAGCTAAAATTTGTACTTTGCACTTTCTTGATGTACCGTGGCTCTTGGAGAAATCAGCTCTAAGCAAGCTGGGTAATGTTCAGCTAGTGGTTCACTCCTAAAAATTTAGAGAATTTTTATGAAATGATGAAGCTGGAATTAAAGACATACTTTCAAGTGCCTTAGGGATCTTTGGCTATACTGTAAATACCTCATTGAACTAGTGAGTTTATGTTTGTAGCCAGGGGGGTTTATTTGACATAATGTAGTTGGAAGCATCCAGTGTCACACGAGGTTTTGGGACTACAGAAACTCTACTGCTGTGATATCTGGTTTAATTTTCTGGCGTTACATTCAATTCGGGGACCCTAAACTTTTTCCTTTCTTTTTGAAAGGGCTGTTGGGATGGTAGCCAACCTGTGAGAGCCACAGTGACTGACTGAAAAGAGAAATATGGCAAGAATCAGTGTTTTTTGAGAAAGATTAACCGAGCAATTACGTATGGGATGGAATAAAATAGTGGGAAATAGGTGGCAGGAAAACCAATTGAGAGACTGTTGTAAAAGTTCAGGCATAATAAAAATGTAACAGGATGCTGAATGGGACTTTTCCTGTTGTCTCAGGGTTTCCGCTGAAGCGCAGAGCTGAAGACAATAGGCAATTGGAGTCTACATGTTCTAAAGACAGTTGCTAAATATGTCCATACAGGACTTGCTAACTAGTTCTTTGGTGGTCTCTTCTATCATGCCTCCATCCTATATATGAGAAGTCAATGAATCTTTAAGGAGAAGATTCTGGCACATAAGAGAATTTGCAAAGTGGAAAGTACTATGGTTTCTCTCTCCTCTCAAATCATATATTCCCTGCAGTTTGAGGAACAGAGGGGCTGATACCTGACTCTCACCTGGAGGCAACAGAGACAGACAGGACAGCAATGGGAGAGCCTGTCCTTCCAGAATGCGACACGGAAAAGAGGGGTGAATTTTCCATGCCAAATAGACAGCATGGAAGGTAGCTAGGTTCCAGGGCAGCACACTGGGCCAGAGAGAGTGTTGCATTCGTGAGAGAAGACTGCAGTGTCTGACATTCTTAGCAGCGAGAAGGTGCAGGGGTGTGAGTCTCAGAAGAATCCACCGAAGTACTCCATGAAAGAAAGGGCTGTCAGTTAAACAAATGCCAGGATGGAGGCCTTTTGGAGATTACATCAAGAGAGAGCAAGAGAGAAATACAAGGAAAAACAGCTGCCATCTCCTCTGGTTTTCTCTACCCACCCCTAACCTGTCCCACACCACCTCCCATCCTCAACCCTGAAGGAGCCAGAACAAAGACAGCCAGGAGCAGGCCCCATGCTGCCCCCTCCACTGATCTGTGGAACCCCTGGCAGGCCTGAGCTGGAGAGAGGGGACAGGCTTTAAACTGGATGGGAAATGAAAGTTTTGATTTAGATTGAACTAAGCTTTTAAGATTCTGTTAATTTAAAAATTAACTTGTCTAATATCCTAAAGTAACAGGAAAATACACAATCTTCCTGAGGTATCATCCAGGGCCAGGATAGGGAGATAAGACAGAACATGTTGGTAGGCAACGCAATTTAAAAATAAAACTATTGCCCATTTGTACCTCTGTGAGTCCAGCTCCAATAATGAATTGATATGAAGACAATAATAAGCAATGAGAATAACAGCAGTAAAATAACAACAACCATGTGTTGAGTATCTACAGTTGTACCAGACTCTGTCAGGTGCTAAAGATACATTACTTTAATTCCTACAGTAACCCCATGAGGTATATACTATTAAATTAAATACCATTCAACAGATTTGAAACTGAAGTTTAGAGAAGTTAAATAATTTGCTGCAAAATACAGTTAATAAGTGGCTGATTTCAGACCCTCTATAATCCATTTAAGGCTAGAATAGGGTGGCAGTTATAAAAGAGGAAAGAAGGAAGAAGTGAATAAAATATCAGTGTTTATTCTTTTAATCAAAGCATGGATGACGTAATTGATAAAAAGCAATGACACAATTTACATACATTGATAACCCTTTCATTATTGTATAGCCCACAAATAGCATTTGTTTCTAAATGTAAAACTAATAAATGCATATCTTAAATCATGTGCTTTGGGAGGGTTGTTTTTGTTTTGTTTCATTGTTGTTGTTTGGTTTTGATTTTTAAAGAAATGTTCCCTGGTCATTTAGAAATTAGTTCTCTGGAATACAGCCGATATATTAATTTGTCATTTATGCCATGTAAATATTCTACTATGCCTAGGATATTTGATGGAAATAATTGAGTGTGTTCACTGTTTTAGTGATAATGTAACTACTTAAAACAGACTAAACTCAAGAATAACTTCTACACTACGAACTCCTTGAAGTAGAGGTCTTATCTCACTCATCACATTGTGCTCTAACCTGCATGCCCAGGAGATAAGTATCTGGCACATTGTAGTTGCTTATTAATCTAGGACATTTTTATTGAGCACCTAGTAGGCTCTAGGCACTGATTGAGAGTTATATGCATATCACAGAGCAAACCTCTTCAGGTTGTGTGTTCACAGCCTTTGCCACCCCCTTTCTGCCATCTAAAGAGAATTCTGATCTTTTCTCTACAGCTTCTCCTCATCTCTGCTCTCTGAGGAGATTCAGACTTTTCCCAGATTCCTAGACATCTGTGATACAGAATTGAGAGACTGGGAGCCAGAGAGGCAGAACTAATGAGGTCAGAGGAAGGGGGAGGGAAAAAAAGGATAGCCCTATGAGGGAAGAACTTTTGGGAGAGGAATGGAGGAAAAGTAGCCATTCATGTTTCTTGAAATGAATTTGTTGTAGATTATAGACATGCCCTTTATTGTGCTCTGAGAAACACAAGGAAAGGATACAATTCACTTTGTTTCTAGCCTCTGTTTCTTCTCTAAGATAGGACCATGTAGGTTCCAGATTAAATATATATTTTTTCTAATACTTAAAACACTCTGACAGTGTATACATTATTGTTTTTAATTTCCAGGTGAAGAAAGAGCCTTACGGCAACCAGCTAATTTTCTCAGGGCTCCACAGCTAAAACTAGGATTTGAATCCAGTTTTAGTGGGCCCCAAACCTGCTCTTTCCACAATGCCAGACTATGTCCCCGTAACCATCTGTTGAACTGAGCTGAATCAAAATGCTTCCCTTGTGAGAGACCTCTATTTATTCTGGTATCATACACAAATGGAAAAGGCTTATTTCTGATATTTGATTCAGAAGAGAAAAGCTTAACTATTAGCCCAGAAAGCAAGCCTGCTTGCTGTACTAAGCTTGCCTGTGGGCTTGATGGTTCATTTTGAAGTCCAATCACTCTGTACCCGGGAAATGGCAATGTTTACTGCAAAAGGTTCAGCTAAAACTGTTGCTAAAATTGCTCTGTGGCCATTCATGTTTCTTGAAATCAATGTTTTGACCAGGTAGCTGCCTGATGCAAAGAAGTGAGAGTAAAAGTTTTCTTCAAACTGCCAACCAAGTTACCCTAGACCTTCCAATAGCCAGGTAATAAATAAATATGTATGTACTTGTTTTGTTGAATTATCATTTTAAATGGCTTTAGGTATTATTTTCATCCTCCATTGCCATAGAATCCATTATAAAAGTTCTTATAAATACCTAAGAAACAGGACTACCTACCCCCATGGAAATGGATAGTGGGTTCAATGGACCTCCAAGGGAATGAATGGCCCCTTGACAGAAAATAATACAACCGATCAGAAGAAATCTCTTTAGGACTCAAGTCATAATGGAACTGAGTATATGAACAGGTAAAGAAAGAAAGGGTCTATGAGTGGTTTCGGAAGAGTGTACAGATACTATTTTCCAAAGTTGAATAAACTTTCTTTCTTATTGAAGGAACATTCCATTGAGGTATTAACAGCAGAATGATTTCATCTATATTCAGATAGTACATGCACAGAGCCATTATGGACCAGACACAAATTATATAAAAGTGATTTGACAAAAAAATAAAGTAACCAGTCTGCTATGCCAAAATTCAGAGTGTTCTTCTTCAAGGTGAATCATATTCCATTCCAAAATGTCAAGTAGATTTAGTCATTTTAATCTTTTTATTAGATTAGAGCTTGATACTTTTATAAAAGCTAAAGGAAATGACTGGAATATAGGCTCTAGAATTTATAAATTGTGTGATCTCAGGCGAGTTGCTTGGCCCCTTCAAGCCTCAGTTTCCTCATCTCTAAATTGAAGGCTGTGCTTGTATTTATGGCAGAATCAAATAAAATAACCCATGCAAAGCACTCGACACTGTCTTCAGCACTTAGTAAGCACTCAATGATAAATGTTAGAAATTATTACATAATCAAAAGTAATAATAAAATAATAACTGCTAATAAGTTTGCTCAAGTCATCAACAAATATTGCTAATTTTTACATTCTCTCTTTCCCTTGAAGCCATAGACAATATCTGATCTTAAATAATTGAAAACAGTGTGCTTAGGGATAAAGCAAACATAGATCTGAAAGGCACAGTCAATTGCAATTTCTGCATGGCTCTGACCTTTCTGGTATTGGTGGATCCGGAAGTTTCAAAGTGCCATGGGCATCCTTCTTGCAGTATTTCCTCCTGATGCTTGAAAAGAAAGTCTGTTTTCATAAGACCTTGGGCCTGATTTCCAGTGGGAAAAGGGCTGAAAAAATTTGGCTTCATTTCCAAGTATCTTTGCACTTCTCCAAATTGCACAGAACCTCCAAGCTTCCACAGATTACCTCGTTTCAATGACATCGAATCTTTCAAAGGGAATGTAATAATTCCACAGAGAACTTAGCATTTCTGACAGTCTACCTCCCACCGTCCTCAGAGCTTCATAAATTATGCTGCCTCTGAATGTGAGCTGGGCAGCACCATTTTCCTGGCCCCTTGTGATTCATGGTTTCTCTTAACTATGTCAGTGCCTCGTCAGCAAAGCTGCTCCTTTTGGACAGAGGGTGATGTGTTCTGCTTCGTGGAGGGCAGCTTGCTAATTATGTACTGATTTTATATACTGATGATTTCTTTTTTTTACAATTTCAAGGTAACTAATAACTATTAACTTTAGGAATTATTTCCAAATTCAGAAAACATTACCATTTAATTAATAATCTGCTCTCTGCAATGCACTGTGGCCTCAGAAGCCACTCTAATGGTGATACGCTGTTATCATTAAAATTAAATAACAAACCAAAAGAATAGTGCTGTTCAGGTCAGATATGGAGAGACCATAATTAAAAGAAAGTGAAACTAAAAGCAAATATCAAACCAAAAGATCAACACAGCACAGACAGCCACGGCCACCCTGCCAGCTTCCCTGTTTTGCGCCACCAAAGCAGCTCCCTCCTGACCTGCAATGCCCTGAGAATTCCAGATCTAGACCCTCCTGGAGCACATGGCTGAGACAATCTGTTGTGTGGTTTAGTGACGGAGGCTCAAAGCAAATAGGTCGAAGAGTTCCTGAAAATGACTTGTCTCTTGAGTAACTTCTTATGCATCTATTGTTTTTACGCATAAGAATAAACCTTACCTTCTTATGAATAAGTTTTATCTTTCCCCAGCCTCGAGGACTTCCCAGAAGTCTTCCAAGTTACACAGGCTCTTCCTGACTGAGGAGCCTTCCACTGGAGAGAGCCAGTGGAAGTGGTTAACATGGGCCCTTCCCAGCTCTTGCCTTGCCCCTATGTCCTCAGAGGGGGTTCTGCCATTGCCTGGAAGCCTCTGTGGGCTTAGGAAATGCAGAATTGGGAAAAAGAGGCAAGAGAAGAAGGAACAAGGATCATGGGGTATGGCTAGGAAAAAAGTTTTTCAGTATTTGAAGAAGAGAATTCTTGAAAAGCGATAGGATGAAGACAATAGGAGTGCAAAAGGAGGTTTAAACAAAACAGTTCTGTGGACCATGTCCTGACAGCACAGTGTGTGAGAGAGACAAATAAAGGATTTAAATTATTTTGAAGTTAACTTTTAGTTATTGGGCCATGTTTCTTGGACAACACGACTACCCTGAGGTTGGACATCCTTGAATTTCAGCCTCAGAAGAATTACTTTGAGAATGTTTAACACAGATAAACTGCTGCTACTACTCAGATTTCCTACTGAAGCTTAGACACAGGTACCCTAGAGTCAGTGCTAGTACAAGGCTTCCTGCCCAACTCCTGTCTTCTGCTGTTGTTAAGGCTTCTCTACCAGCTCCATCCTGTGTCTCTCTCATTTTTAAGAGGCCCAAAGCCTTTAGGGAATAAAGGCATGGGGATTGTGCTCCCTTAGGAGAGTTTAAAATTGGCTCAGGTCAGAGGGCTAAAAGCCATTATGGGCTAAGTAGCAGTTTTATTGTTTGGTATTGTATTGTTTTGCCTGAATTGATAATCTACCATTTTAAACATTGTTTCTATGGGAAAAATGTGTTCTGGTTCCCAAGAAATGGATGTCTATAAGGATTTTAAAAAGACAACCCAAACTAGGTCAAGGATTGTGATTTCAGTGCTTCTTGGGTTATAATGGTGTTGGTTTCGTTTAATTTTTATTTTCAAAGGACAGATTTGCCATTTATAGTTTTAAAATATGTATGTGTAGGTATGCAATTAACAAGACTATTGGATGTTCACCAAAATGTTAATTATCTTTGGGTGGTAATATTCCCTATATCTTTATATTTTCCACAGTAAGAAAACAATGAGAAATTTTTACTTTTTAAAAAAGCAAATAGGATTGGAATTTACAATAGCATCCAAAAACATTGTAAATACTTAGAGATAATTTAATAAAGAAGTGCAGGACTCTTCTGCTGAAAAAATACATATATTGCTGAGAACATTGGAAAAATATCTAAATAAATAGAGACAACATGTTTATGGTTTGAAATATTCAATATTGTGAAGATACCAATTCTTCCCAAAGTAATCTATAGATTCAATCTGAAGACACTTTTTTGTAGAATTGACAAGATGATTCTAAAATATTTATGAAAAAGTAAAGGACCTCAAATAGCCAAAGCAATTTTGAAGAAAAAAAAAAAAAAAGATGGAAGACTTAACCTACCTGATTTCAAGATTTGTTATAAAGCTAGGATAATCCAGATGGAGTAGTACTGACAAAAGGGTAGGGAAATAAATCAATGGAACACAATAGAGAAGTCTAGAAATAAGCCTACACTTACAGGATCAAATGATTTTCAACAAAGGTACCGAAGAAATTCAATGGGGTTGAAAGGATAATTTTGTTCAGCAAATGGTTCTGGGACAATTCGATATCCAGATGGAGAAAAAAATAAAACTTGACCCCTATCTCACATCATATACAAAAATTAGAGTCTACACAGTGGAAGAAAATACTCACAAAACATATGTTTGGCAAAAGACTTATATCCAGAATACATAAAGCACATCTAGAACTCAATAATAAAAAGACAAACAACACATTTAAAATATGAGCAAAAGACCTGAAACAATCACAAAAGAAGATATATGAATAGGCAATAAGTACATTAAAATATGCTGAACAGTTGGTGACAATATCTGGAAAAGGATCTCTGACACCCAATAGGGACACAATTGCCTCATCACTTGCAAAACTAAAATGCACTTTATAAATTAATTAATTGGAATTTTATTTCCTATAAAAGCCATCACAAAAGAAGATATATGAATAGGCAATAAGTACATTAAAATATGCTCAACAGTTGGTGACAATATCTGGAAAAGGATCTCTGACACCCAATAGGGACACAATTGCCTCATCATTTGCAAAACTAAAATGCACTTTATAAATTAATTAATTGGAATTTTATTTCCTATAAAAGCCATTATTTATAAAAACTACTTTTATTGTTATCTGTCCCATAGTGTTTCATTTTAACCTACTTACTGAAATGAAGTGTTCCGACATGAGCCTGTAGCTGAAAAGGCTTTAGGACTGTGAAACATTTATTAGAACTCCAAAAGCACTGTCCTGAGATATAGGATAAATTGGCTTTGGTTCTTTCTATTTTCTGTCTCTAATTTGTAAACAATCTTGGGGAAGCTCTTGGAAGTTCCTGAGTCTCCTTTTCCTTGCCCAAAATGTGGTTGGACTAGAAAGCTTTAGGTTATTATCAGCTTCAAGATTCTATGATGCCATGATTCTTTCCCATGAATGTTTTCTCGAGAACCAAGTAGAATCAATATTTTCAGGGGAACACAAGTACAGAAAAAAACGTGTTGATGTTCCCTAACTATCCACTCTTCCCAGGTAATGACTCCTGTTACTTTTGACTGGGCCCTACCTCCCCTCTCTGGTCCAATAACAGGGCTCCCATTTGGGAAATGGTATTTAAGCTCAGAAACAGCCTTAGCAAGTCATCTCACCCTCTGCCTCTTGCTCTACATGGGTACGTTTATTTGAGAAAATCTTAATGAAATGCTTCCTGATGACTATGGACAAAGGGATTTTTATTGTTGGGGTGGCCCATTATTTTCATGCCCAGAGATTCCTCCTTTATTTTTTCCCTTTCTCCAATCCCTTTTCCACCATCAGCTCCTCTTTCATGGCTGCATGTTTCTTCTTTAACTGTTGAGGGTCAAGTCAGCAGCTGCAGGAGAACTTGATTAGTGCCTTGACTCTGTGCAGAAGCATTTCCCTGACAGCATCGATCCCGGGCGGTTGCGCTTTGCAGGCAGCTCCACGGAGGAGGAGCTTGTGCTGCAAAGGAAGTGGACTGTTGTTTGGTCAAGGTGAGTTTGGGGAAGTCTAATTCATTCCTCTTTGCTCAGCTGTTAATTTTGCTTAAATAGGAACAGCCTGCAAATTTTTATTTAAAATCCACTGTCTGACTGAGACCGTGTGATGGTGAGATTCAAAGACAATTTTTATTGCTACATTTTTAGTCCTTTGAAAGAAGGAAAATTTGATGTTTAATATTTAAACAGTTTCTATTTTGCTGAATTCTTTGATATCTGAATGTTAACTGTGTAACCATTTAAGGTCTATTTCTAGAGACTTTTCTAGACATTTAAAGCTTTTACAGAAATTTATGTGTAATACTCCTACATGAAAAGTTGCCATCCATTTCTTGCCACAGTAGCCACTGCCAGCGGATACGTCTATTAGGAATGAAAGAAACAAAAGTTTTATATTTTGATGCATTTCAATTTGTCCATTATACAAGACTGTTCTTTTCTTGAGGACAGGAATAAATTCCTTTCATCTTTTAAAATGTTACCACTTCTTTAAATTTTGGAAAATTTAACAGAATTTAGCCCAGGGATATTGCATTATCTCTGGGCAAAGAAGATAACTCCAAGCATTTTCATTCACTTTTTTTTTTTCTCAGTTTTTATTTTGAGGTTTAGGACTTGAAAAAACTGGCATCAGTGTGCCTGGGTATAGACTTGACTAAGGGTTCATTTCTCCATGCATTTTAAAGATGGTTCTTCAGGACATGCCCACCTTAATGGAGCCTGTGCCTCTCAACCAAAATGTTCCAGCTCCCCCAAACTGTCACATGTCATTTCAAAGGCATATTCTATTACCTGTGTAAAATTGAAGTACAATTACTCTACAGCCCAAAATGATCTATTCGACTTGTTCTCTTTGTGGTATCAATAATTCCTATAAGTTTGCACTATACCAATACTACACAGGAAAGTGCATTCACAAGCTTCCAATGGAGTGCAGTACAAATCTTTAGGTATAACACAAAACTGTGGTACTATTAAGGGAAATCAAAGCCCACGGTGTTTTCAAATTAGCAAATTTATTCATGAAAGCTAATAATTGTGAATTAAATTATAGAATAAAAAACCCAAAACTTTCTTCCATAAATTGTATACATTTCCATGGACAAAGAGGCAGCTTAATGTGGTGGAAAGCCTAATATGGTAGAGACCTAAGATATGGTTTCTAGTTCACTTTGCCAAATGACCTTGGGCAAGTCATTCAACCAGTTGGTAATAATTTTCTTAAGTGTAAAATGAGTATAAGTAATTCCAGATCAAAGGATAGTATATAAAAAGCACTTAAAAAACTAGAAAGCCTTACTTATATACGTTTTGTTTATGGTTGGAGATGTATTTGAAGTGTCCGCCTCACTTAGAACCCCTTTCTCCAGGAACTGCCCATACCTATAACTCTTCCTAAAGAGGAAGCAATCATGTCTGTGCCTCCTTCCCTGGTGACACTGATGGGCTAGGGGTGGATGCTGACCAACGACACCCAATAGCAGTGAGGAATCAGATTCTCTCTTGAAATTAAAGAGACTCAAGAGTGTCCTCAGATGGTGGTCTGGTGACAATGAAAAGTCAGGGTCTATGGTGGCCATTTTCAACCATGAGCATGCTAATAAGGTGGCAAAAAACAATAGAGAATGGAGTAGATGAACAGAGAAAAGCAAAATGTAAACCATATGGTCACATCACAGGGGAGACAGATGAAGTACTTGGTTCTAGGTCCAGTCCTTAATCCAGTCTATAGACTGTACATTGATTTTCTTTTTCCCCCTAGGGTGGCCAGAAGATGGCCCACCACAACCTCACAATAAATGCCCCTTAGTGGCTTTCTCTTCCTGGCAACTTCTGTAGAGCTTTGGCTAAAACAATAATACCACAATTGAAAAGGTCATTACCAAGAACACTGTAGATTTTATTGCACCAAAAGAAGAAGTTTCCAACTGTCCTTTGTAGCTGCCAAGATGAGACTCTTTTCAGATATGCTCTTCAAATGTAAAATGTGGACTGGACAATAGAAGATTCAAGAACAGGCCCAATTTGCAGCACACAGATTTGCTAACTAGGCTTAAAAATGTACTTCAAACAATATAAGGTGTTATTCTCCAAAGGAATTATTTCCCTCTGGTTTTCCCTATATGAATTTTCAGAATCCACAGGAGGCAGCATAGTATAGTGAAAATAACATACATTTTTGAATTGGACCCAGACAGAAGTTCTGGCTCCTTTAAATATGAGCTCTGTGAATTTGGCCAAATCATTTCACCTCTCTGAGGCTGTTTTCTCATATATACATTAAGAATAATAATATTTCCCTTTTAGTTTATTGTAAAAAATGAGATAATTTATGGAAAGAGCTTGGCACATATTAGATACTCAACAAATGTTAATTTCCTCCTTCCTCTTACTATGTGAATCCTATTATTTTACAGCCCACCAAGGAGTACCACTCCAAATTAATTAGCAGGATTTGGAAGAAAACAGAAAAAAATAGAGAGCTCTTTTTGACTTCTTGACCTAATCAGTCAGAACATCTCATACATTATTGTTAAAAAAGGTACATACATAAATAGGATTTAAAATAAGAATTTAGGCAAATGGGACAATGTCTTAGTCCATTTGGGCTGCTATAACAAAATACCATAGACTGAGTAGCTTATAAACCACAGAAATTAGTTTCTCACAGTTCTGGAGGCTGGGAAGTCTAAGATCAAAGCACCAGCAGATTCTATGTCTGGTGAGGGCCCACTTCCTCAAAGATGGAACCTTCTCCCTGTGCCCTCACACAATGGAAAGGGGGAATGAGTTCTCTGGGTTCTCTTTTATATGGTCACTAATCCTATTCATGAGAGCTCTGCCCGCATAACATAATCACCTCCCAAAGGCTCCACCTCCTAATACTAACACCTTGAGGGTTACGATTCCAACATACAAATTGGTGTGTGGGGGGGTGGAGTGCAAATATTCAGACCATAGCATATTAAACATAGCACCATGAAGGCCTCCTTTCATTCAGGTATGCATATTTTGGTCAACAGATTACCTTCTCAGCAAAGTAATATCTGATGCTAATACATGTCCAAGCCAGTGTGTGCTTGTGTCTACATGTACTAACAGCACACAGCCAACAGAGTGGCTTTTTTCACCAAACAGATTCAAGATTGACTGGTTAAGCATATCTGCTCATTTGCATGAAGAAAGCTAGAATGCTTCACATACTGGGCACACTGCTTCAATGTCCAGTAATAAAATCTATTAAGCTCTGTAAATTA
This sequence comes from Galeopterus variegatus, assembly GCF_000696425.1. NCBI lineage: Eukaryota > Metazoa > Chordata > Mammalia > Dermoptera > Cynocephalidae > Galeopterus > Galeopterus variegatus. The sequence goes on from NW_007727344.1 coordinate 78,779, forward strand.
TTATTTAGCTTAAAAGAGGAATATTCCTGACAAGGAAGCCCTATGAGAAATGCGCTGCCATGATAACACAGGAAATGATTTCTGGAGAACTGCAATGAGTAAAACGAAATCATTTCAGACATCTCCAGCCCTGTGAGTCCATGTAACGCTATAGAAAAACATATGCATTCATTAAAATGTCTGATTTCCTATGTTTTAGGTAGAGTAAGGGGTCTCCTGGAAGCCAGACTTCAGTGACCACGACTAGGATTTGGACTGCATGTTCTCTGCAAAGGGGCACAAAAAGAAAAGAGAGCAAGGGATCATGCACTACTAGCTACATATGTACATAATTATTTCTCAAGCAATCTGATGGAAAACATACAAGAATCATGAAACACTTTTCTATAGGATAAGATCCAGACTCTCTTGTCTAGTCCTGATGCCAAGCCCAAATAACCTGAAAGCAGACATAAAACACAGACAAATATTTATAATCTAAAAGAAGAGCTTAATGAAAAATGAGTCAAAATATCAACCATACCCTAATACATGACATTTTATGTCAATGTTCTTTTGTGGGTATAGAAAAACCATAACTCCATAAAAAATAAGAACAATGCACTTTCATTTATATTATTATTCTTACACTATGTACATTACATGCTAATTCAACATTGTAAGAGAAGTATCAGCAATGACAAATCAATAATAACCTATCAGTAGGTTATTAAAATTGAGGAATTTAATAGCATACCAAAATGAATAAATGATAATCCACTGCTCCATAGTTTTCTACCAACCTGTGTCTATTTAAGGTCAATTTGGAAAAGTTTTCAAGCAGCTACTCTAAACCTAACCCTGTTTTCCATTTTGCTATTTGATTAGTGTTTAACTAAATAAGTTTATGATATAAGCATTAAGACTCTCTAAAAACACATTCCTTCCCCCCCAAAAACCCCACTAATTTAGGTTAAAAACAAAGTAATGGCAGCAAAAGTGTCTTTAAGTTTTGCAATAATCCTTCCAGTACTTTTGCATCCCAAAAGGCTCCAGATGTGACCAGCCACTACAAAATGGCAAGTTGTTTATCAGCATTCTACAATGGGAACTGGCACCTGTAATTTTACTCTTATTTTGCATCAGCATTATTAAAACACCTAAAAAATGACCAAATGAAGGTTTTGTGTAATCACACATACACCTTCAGGGTGAAATGCTCTCTGTCAGCTGTCTGTCGTCCTGAAGGTGACGGCTACAGCAAGCAGCTTCTTCTCTGTTGTCTGTGTGTAGTGACTGCTGCGAGCCACCTTCTACAGGGAGTTTCTGTTGGTAGCTGGGGCTGGAAAATAATGTTGAAATGTTGTTCTTGCAGCCTTTAAAGAACTGATTGTTGATAACTTTTGATAATGCTAAAACTCACAGTGCTTTTCTTTTTCATTAATTTTTTTTCTTTCTTTCCCCATTCACTAAGTCATCTATAACTAGAAAAAGGCCCCTGCCCACCTGAGTCTGGTCTGAAGGTTTAAGAATAAACTTATCTGAATCATGTGATGACAATTAACCAGTTTGTTAAGCCACAGATCCCACTTCACCTTTACTTCTGCCTCTTAACCTTGGGGCTCTGTTACATCCTGCCTAAGGTTTTTCTAGCTGCTTGCTTCAGCCTGCTCCCATCTTTCCAGTTGTTTAGAAACATGACGAGCTACCTGCCTCTTAACCTTGGGGCTCTGTTACATCCTGCCTAAGGTTTTCCTAGCTGCTTGCTTCAGCCTGCTCCCATCTTTCCAGTTGTTTAGAAACATGACGAGCTACCTTTTGCTTTCTGGCACTTTAACAATGCAGATTATTGGAACTTTACTTTTGCTTGGCTGCTGATTTCCAACCCTATATAGCAACAAACTATAATTTGGTACTGATGTAAAATAAACCTGGACTAGAAGTTTGCTTTTAATAAAAAGTTTTGTTTTGTTTTTTGTTCCAGTACAATGATTACCCACTAAGATGCATGAAAACAGGTCATTTTTAAAAAGATTTCTTCTGCAAGGCCTTTGCATATATGTTAAAGGGAGACAAGTTGGGAAACTGAGGAGCGGGGGTTTAAGTGACTCACCTGGGATTGCAGAGTGAGTCACCACCAAGCTGAAGTTGGCACTTAGTGTTCCTGACAGTTGATGGTCAGCACAATACACTTGATTATATTGCCTTGGGAGTTAGTGCTCCACAAAAGTCTTCATTTCCAGTTTAAGTTGGGATTTGATTAGTTTTGTTTTTGCTCTATATTGATGGCAATTAAGCATGTATTGATACAATAAAATAACCTCAAGACCAAGGATAGTCTAGGTAAGGTCACCCAGAAGCTTTTAATTGCTGCTTGCTATGCATAAGCATCCAGAAGCTTAGAGTACTAAGAGCACCCAGCAAAATCTAGAGCTATCTTTATTTCCCTGAGTTAGTTTTTAAATTGTTTTTGGTGTCAGTGGTGGTCAAAATATTTATGTCCATCTAAATAACTTCCTGCAAAACAAATCTTACACTCAGCAGTCGACCCACTGCTCAATGTTAAGAAGAGTCTCTTATTAAATGCGGAAGTCTGTGGAATGTGTAGGTATACGGGAAGACAAAAAGATGTGGAGTGCTCACAACCCTACTGTAACGTAAGGATTGCATTCATGCACGACTGACCTGATGAAAGTGATGATGGTGCCCCAGTGACAGCTGTGTCAGGATCCATTAATGTTTCATAACTTACTGGGTCCATTATTAAGCATGCCTCTCCTCAACAGAATTTTAGGGGTTTGACTCCAGTTCTCTGCATGTCACTTCATTTTAAAAGGCTATTTTTCAAAGCTGGAGCCGTGATCAAAGTTCTCAAAAGATAAGTTCTTTAATGGATAACAGAGTATTTTCTAGTAATATTAGTTATATTAAAGAAATAAGGTGAGACTCTTAAAAGCTGGAGCCAAAAGATCCTTCTGATTTGGATGCAGATGAAAGGACCCTCTCCTTCTCTGCCATAAGCTCTCAGTGTAGGAGAGTCCCTTGGGAACAAAAAGAAATCTAGAGAGAACCAAGATCTCCCCCGAATCAATCAGAAGCCCTGGGAGGAGCCTAGAACCACCTGTCTCTAATTAATCTCCTCTACTGTATTCCCTCAGCACTTACACACTCATAATTATATTTATGATTATAATTGTATTATATTACAGTTCAGATACCCTTACAATAAATACCATCATAATGAAAACCTTACTATTATAAAGATTTCCCAGCCTTAGCCAATAACTTACTTATTTCAAGTATATTTGATACAGTACAGTTATAGTGAAATAAAATAATTTGGATGTTCTTTCAATTCTGTTGTAAAGGAATTTGACTTTGTAATTATACACACTTTGTCTTGTGCAAGTGAATGGCATATTTCACTAGATCATAAGACCTTTAACAAAGTAGTTCATAACACAGTTTCATACATATTAGAAGCTTAACAAACACTAAAACAAGTGAATGATTTACAATAGAATTGGATGTGAAATGGAAACTAGATCCCCCGGCAAATAGCAGTGGCACCACTAGAATTGTTAAGCTTCAGTTAGCATGGTCTACATTCTTCATCACCATTTTTATCAGTATTTGAATGAATTAAGTGTGAAACTGTAGCCCTGATGTGAAATTTTCTAGGCTCTTTTGTTCATCCTTGATGCTTCCTTCAAAAACAACCAGCTTAATATCAACCAATCACAGAAGGGCTATTTGTGCCAATATGATTCTGTCTGCACTGGCATTAACTGGCTGGTCCTCTTCTGGTCTGTGATGTTTATTTCCCTACAACTATAATCATAACATTGATACAAATCCTTCACTACTAGTGGAAAACAAGTCTATGTGGACACCATTGGTCCATAGTATTATCTTTATATACAAGCCACATATTTGTCTACTCTTCTGGAAATCCACATTTTAAAAAGATAGTGTCATAGTGGCTACACTAAAAATAAAACATTTTAAATTCAAAAAGGTAAATATGATAAGCAAAAATTAATTCATTCTTACTAAAAGTGAGCAGGATCTCTAAATCAAGGAAGCAATAAGAGTATCAAAACTCCTAATTCTACTTGATAAGAAAAGATATTAGAAGGTGACAGAGTTGGAAGGATGTTTTTCTGAGTATATACTATATATGTTCATCAAGAAAAGTAATTTAATGTATGAGAAAAAAAGAATTAAACATATGTAAGCTCTATGTATTCACAATCATTTCTTTCATTGTTGGAAGTGGAGGAGAAAACACCTAAATAAAAAGGAATATGTTTGAAATTCCTATTAATGAACTTACTTTAATACACAAACAAGTTGCCTGAAGAACAAAGCTTTGTAATCAGAATTCTGGATTTTTTTTTTTTTGCACCAACAATTTATATAAAGGTAAGCAGATATTAAACAAAAATTTTGTTCTGTTGCTGGGTATATGTATTTGAAAAAGTAGGAATCATGTTTAGTGGTGGTGATTGCACAGTTTTGAGAATATAATTACCAATGAATTGTATACTTTTAAATTGTGAATTTTATGGTATGTGAGTTGTATCTTTAAAAACGTGGAGTAGGAATGCGGGAATCACTAGGTCTTTTACATCTGAGTCCAAGCTATGCATGGGCAGGGATAATCACCAGTTCCACAGATTGCCGGGGAAGGAGGCCTGGCTGATCCTGAGAGAAGCTTTGCATTCTAAAAATCAATCATTCAATAAACCAGCAAACAAGGGGATAAACTTGCCATTTGTGTGAGTTCAAGTGTGTGTTGCCCTCACACACTTGGCATTGGGCCTAAAGACCAATCCGTTTCCTGGGCTCTAAAGACAAATATAACCTTTGAATCTGTGGCACTGGTTCAAGCCAACAGTCAAACCTGTGAACAGGAGAGTGAACTGACTGAGGCCTACAGAATTTTAGCAAGTGACATGCAGGCATTACTAAAAAGCCACCTAGTTCTGAGCATGAAACAGAGCCAAGTGGGCATCTGATGGTGATAGACACCTTTTATAAATGGCAGTTTGAGCCAGTGAACCCTTCCTCCTAATCATCGCCACCAGAATCAACTGTCAACCTTATAATCAAATATTTATTCAGAAAGGCTGAGTGGATGATGTCACGAGAGAGAAGAAATAGTTGTGAACAAACTATGCCAGAGCTGAGAAACCTCTTGCAATATTTTAACTTGTGGTATATCTTAATAGTGTAATGTGGTAGCATTAGAAAAGGCAGATTTCACTATAAATAAGGCTACTCTCTATTGAATGTTTAACAGGTGTCTGCAGATGTTAACTAATCTAATCCTTAACAACATTGCGAAGTAGGTGCTATCCCCATTTTACAGATGGAAAAACCGAAGCTCTGGGAAGTTTCATTTGCTTAAGTTCATACAGCTAGTAAATGGTAGAGCTGGAATTTGACTCCAGTGCTGCTCTTTGCAATAATGCTACTCTCCTTCCACAACAGAAAACTACCTCCCACAGCCGAAAACAATTGCTTTTGGGAGCAGTAGTCAGTCCTGCTTAATCAATAATTACCCACAGATTGATGAGAATGGAAAATAATCCGATAGGACAGAATTGTACAAATCTAGGAAAAATCAAAACACACCTATAGCCTTTAGTAAAGATGATGGTGGTCTGAGAGAAAGGAGGGTTGTATAGGTTAACATTAAAGTGTTGAATCACTGGTGGAATTATAAGATTACGAAGTACAAGTTATCCTTTCTCTACTGGTCTCCTACTTGTATGTCTGTACTTTATCCATCTCCAAAGCTGAGATCCAATATCTAGCCCAAAAGAAGGAGCTAAGATCCCCAAGACCTCTAAGAAGAGGAGTTGCAGCAAGAAATAAAACATAAGTTCTGTAGACAGACTTAGGTTCAAATCCCTGCTCTGCTGCTTAGTAACTGCATGACTTTAAGCAAGTTAGGTAGCCTTTTTGAGCCTCTGCTATCTTGTTAGTAAAGTGGGCATGATGGTTACCAGTATGTAGTTCATGGGACTATTTTGAGTAATAAATGACCAAATGCAAAAATCACACTTATGACAGGAAGGGCTCAACATTATTTAATTTTTATTTTTAATAGTTCTTTGTTGACAAACTAAAATTTGACATCCACTTATATCAAAATTATTTTCCTTTTCTACATGCCCAAATCCCTTTTACTAACTTCAGGTTTTTTTATTATATTGCCCTCATTGGAGGAGAGAATCTATTTTCTCTTGAAAAACAGCTAAATTAATGATCGTGTCATTTCATTTTTCAACGCTTTCGTAGGATTTTTGTAAACCATACAGGAAATACACCAAAATTAGTTTACGGTGCTTATTGTAGTTTGATGATTTTCTTGAAGTTGAAAATTTTATAATCTATTCAAGGAATTTATCATCTGGGCTCTAAAATTCTGTCAGATTCATATCCCTGACAAGAAAGAAGCCATCAGGAGCTTCAGATAAATAATAGATGGGACTGTGACTTTAAAAGATGCTTGAGTAATACTGTCTTCAAAGTTCTCAAGAATGAAAGGATGTGCACTGGAATAAAATCAACACATTTAGGAGGTGGGGGTATTTGCACGGCTGAGACGCCCCCCTTGCTACCCAGGCCACCTGCTGTAGAAGGCCTCCCAGGACCTGCCACAGCCCTGGGGAGATACCTGGCCCCTCAGGAATTTTGCAGCCCTTAGTGAACACCCAAACACAGAAGTTATCACACATATGCCTTGTTTTGTTTTGGTTTTATATTGTATCTAGTGAGTTTTTTTCTAAAGAATGAAAATCTAAATATGCTGCTGGCCCACTCAAAATCTCTTCAACTGACTTCAGGCAAAAAAACCCCAAACTCTTGCATGTGGCATTACAAGCCATGTGTCGGTGCTTCCTTCTCTCAAGCTTCATCTTGTCCCCTCTTCCTCTCTTCGCCCCAGTGAACTGTTGTGGCCTGGAGCAGGCTGTGTTCCTTCTCCCCTCTGGGTCTTGGACCTGCCATATCCTTACCGGACGCCACCTCTGCCCTCCCTCCCCCAACACCACTCACTTGGCCTGCTCCTGCTAATGTCCCTTTCTCTGGAAAGCCTTCCTAGACCTTCCTCCCTCAGGTCTGGATGGGCTAGACGCCACCTCTGCCCTCCCTCCCCCAACACCACTCACTTGGCCTGCTCTTGCTAATGTCCCTTTCTCTGGAAAGCCTTCCTAGACCTTCCTCCCTCAGGTCTGGATGGGCTGACCCTTTAATGTGTTATAACAACCAATACCCTAATATCACACTGAAGACTTTAGTTGAAATGTTTGTCTTCTTTCCCCTTTCTCCCAGCAGACAGGAAGCTCATGGAGAGCAGGCACCAGGTCTTGCTCACAGTCATCGCCCCAGCTTCTAGCCCGTTGCTTGGCACATTGAAGACAAAGATGGTTAGTAATTATCTGTTAAATTGATGAATCTGAATTTATACACTTAAATTCAATAAAAACACATTACTTTTTAAATAATGAGATATGTAACATATGGAGAAAATGCTGTCTTCTTGGCTGGTGTGAGAATTTCTTTGTAGGAAAAGGCTTGCTTTGCTATAAACAGACTCCGATAAGCCTGCTATGGGGTAGTGCTGGAGTGAGCAGAACTAAAGCCATGTTGGGACCTAAAACTGCATGGGCTCTAAGATTTGAAAAGGACACAAGTTTTTTGATTTTGTTGTTTTGTTTAGTTTTGCATGCATTTTTTTGCTCTGTTTTTTTTTTTTTTTTAAAGATGACCAGAAAGGAGATCTTAACCCTTGACTTGGTGTTGTCAGTACCACGCTCTCCCAAGTGAGCTAAATGGCCATCCCTATATAGGGATCCAAACCCGCAGCCGTGGTGTTGTAAGCATCACACTCTCCCAAGTGAGCTAAATGGCCATCCCTATATAGGGATCCAAACCCGCAGCCGTGGTGTTGTAAGCATCACACTCTCCCAAGTGAGCTAAATGGCCATCCCTATATAGGGATCCAAACCCGCAGCCGTGGTGTTGTAAGCATCACACTCTCCCAAGTGAGCCATGGACCAGCCCTTGCATTTCTCTTTTTGCATGAGTTTTCTCATGGTTAACTTTTCCCATGGTTATTTGATATTTTGAACCTTTGTTATGAGGCAAGATAACATTATTTACATGAATGTAAAGTTGTTTTCCAGTCAGCCTGGAGCTGTAGACTTACACGTACTGTTCAGACACTGGAAAACCAAGGAAGACATCAATAAAGCTATGCTGATTCCACCCCTCCAGCAGGACCCTGAGATAACAAGGACAGGAGCAGAAACCAGAAGAGACTTGGCGAGACTGCACCTGGCCCCTTGCATGTCCCCCTCCCTCCTGCTTTTCATTTCCCAAGTTCCATTCCCTCAGCTCCTCTCTAAAACCCTCGCTGACACCCTAAAGTGGGGAGACAGTGCTAGTCAGATATCTTATCATAACCTTCCTGCCTTGCACCAATATTCGGGACTGACGAGTCTTTTGGTTCTGAGCAGAAAGCAGCAGGACCTGGATGCCAATAACAGTAGGAACAAGCTTCTTGCTGGGGTGTAGGCTTTGTGCAAAAGAAGACTAATAAAGGAGGGAGAGCAGGCAGGTGCAAGGCCAAAGGCTTCCTGGAGGAGGGGATCAAAGAAAAGAAGATTCTAGCTGATGGCCCACTCAGCAAGGAACTTTGGGGGAAAATGCACAATGAAGGCCTTATTAAGTTATTTTCTGCATGGTGTGTAATGGAAACCCCTTCCTCCATCCATCCTACTAAATCTTCAGTAAGTCTACTTTGATAATAATGCTTTTGTGTAAAAAGAGTTTTGTGATCTGGGAAGCTCAGAGAGGACAAGGGGAGTTTGTATATGGTTATTACAATATTTTTTAAAGTACACATCTTCCTGAGTCTCTCTATGGACTTCCAAACAAGTCAGGCTCCCAAGAGCCTATACTGTGAAGGCACCAGCAACTGAAAGTCTTCTTTAGATCATGTAGATTTATCCTCCTTTCTTGGGAGACAAAATTCAGCAAGGATAAGTTGGCTTGTGTAGTTACATCTTGAGGAGGTAAACCCATCCCAGCCCGTCATCCAGCCCAGCTGGGAAGAAGTGGAATCTTTTTTTTTTGTCCTTTTTGAGACCGGCCGCACCGCGCTCAGCCAGTGAGTGCTGTGAGGGCACCGGTCATCCCTATGTAGGATCCGAACCCTCTCCCGAGTGCGCCACGGGCTCAGCCCAAGAAGTGGAATCTTTATTTTTTTTTTTTTTTGTCCTTTTTGAGACCGGCCGCACCGCGCTCAGCCAGTGAGTGCTGTGAGGGCACCGGTCATCCCTATGTAGGATCCGAACCCTCTCCCGAGTGCGCCACGGGCTCAGCCCAAGAAGTGGAATCTTTATTTTTTTTTTTTTTTGTCCTTTTTGAGACCGGCCGCACCGCGCTCAGCCAGTGAGTGCTGTGAGGGCACCGGTCATCCCTATGTAGGATCCGAACCCTCTCCCGAGTGCGCCACGGGCTCAGCCCAAGAAGTGGAATCTTTAAGATATTTAATTCTAAACCTAGCTTCATCTGTTAGCTTTGTTATTTCATGCAATCAATTAACAAATCAAGTATACAATTAGACTCTATGAATGGAAAATGTGTGTGAGAAATAATTGGAGGTAGGGTTGTTATTCCTGACTCCACCTACCTCTTCCTTCTAAGGGTTACTTTGGAGAGTACCATACTCATGTGGGTATGCAAGTTCAGGGAAGCTGGGGAAGTTTGGTGAAATGGCTATGCACAAAGCAACTGTGAGAGACTGGGGGAGAAGGAATGGGCTCTGGAAAGCTGAACATTACACTACAAGGGCGGGGGAAGGAAGAAAAGAAAAGATCTGCTATGGTGTGTGTCTAGTGGCATTCCAGAGAGTCTTGGGAAGAGAGGCCCTGTTGAATACAGGGTTTATGAGAGTAAATCATACATAAAATGCAGCTTTGAACCTTCCTGATCTCCCTGCCAAAAAACTTTAGTAAATTTTTCATTACTGATTGTGGTTTGAGTGGATCTTATCTCACACCGCTGGTGTTTATAAATGACTTGTGGGTGGCTGTAAAGACTGTACAGAAAGCTTTCTGAGGGACATGTAATGTTATTCATTCAACAGTTCCTCTTTGCTTCTCAGATTGCAGAAAATGACTGCTCAAAATTCCCCACTTGTCAACTTATCCTTGGACCGTTTTCACAGGAACTCTGATCATCATCACCCCAAACTTCGCGGGGAGCTGCTTCAGAACCAGTATTGCTCTCCCTCCTGCATTTCGTCCAGCACATCTGGGTGGCAGCCAGCAGAGCTTTGATGTTGGACCCCTTTTAGGCATGAGAGATGTGTATGCTGGGACTCTTCTTGTCTGTAAGGGGAGAATGAAGCTCAATATTTTTTGCCTGAACTTGCAGTCCATGATTCTGCCATATTTTTCCTAGATTTCTCATATTCCAAATCACCCTGGAAATGAAGAAAGTATACAGTAATATGTGTTAAGTCTCTATGAGCCAGGTACCATGCTAAATACTTAATGTAAGTTAACCTCAGGCCCACATTTTCCCATAGGTATCTGCCAAGAAATAATGAGCTAAGGAAACTTACCTAATTATGGACCATCCAGACAACTGCATGATTCTACAGCATCCCAGCTATAATGATTATTTATAGGCAGATTGAGACATGAAGAGTGATCTTGTTTGGAGTAGATCTAAACTACCATCTTGATTTAGAGACATCCTGGAGGACTTAGTTCAAATTTACACCAATCACAGAAATTCAATGGGGAAGGGGGAATTGTTATTTATTAAGAACTTCTTAACTGACAGTAAAATACTATATACTTAAATATCATCTTGAAACCTGCCTCCAGGATTTTAATCAATTTATCATGGGACCTGGAGAATAGGAAGAGGTTTACAGAGGACAGCTAACACCTCTGCCTGAATTATTTGGAACCCTTTATTTTAGAATGAGGGAGGGATAATCCAATTTTTTTCCTCTTGTCTAAGGACATTCTTGAATCAGAAGAAATCGGCTTGGATGATTCCAGACTGCAATGAACTGTCTGGATCCAAAGCCAAATGAGTTCAAATCCAAAGCATCCCAAAGCCATCAAGTGAATAAATAGGTCATAGCAGGTCAAAACATACTCCAGCCTTCTGTGTCTGCTAATTTTATTGGCACCGTTAGAAAGGGACAAATTGATACTTCAATTTACATATTCTTATATGTATGACTTCAGTGACTAACACTTTAGAAAGTAACTGAAGTTTAAATTCAAATATATGTAGGACTGTCAAAAATCTTTTACTTTTCAAAAAAAGAAAGTATTATACCAGGGTTAAAAGGCTTATAAGTGGGGTGATAGCATTAAAACATTGCTCAATGTTAAAACCAGGTGGCCATTAACTTATGAGAAAACTAAAATGTCAATGGCTTTGTATTTCATCACCATTCAGGGCTAGCAGTGTTCAAGATAATTTCATTCATAAAGAAAAGGAACATCATGCATCCAGGATAAAAATAAAATATGACTCACTAAAATAGTGGTCTAATGAAAGGTTATTTGTTTTTGTTTTGAAATCTTAAAGCACATTGTAACATTATCTTGAATAAACATTGCTATTAACCTTCAGCTGTCAAGTGATTTTCAATAATGAGAAGAGGCATAGTATCAAAGAAAATTTTCTAATACAGATAAGAATGTTTAGAGAGACTAAATAAAAGGTGAGACTGCGTCATCGAATCTGGCCGAAGCAAGATGCAAATTAAGAATTTACCCAAAATAGAGTAGGAGCTCACTTTATTAGAAAAAAAGCAAAATAAAGGCTTCTGCCACCCGAAGTCACACACCAGTAATTTAATTGGAAAGGTCTTTTCTTATAAACGGGATTAATTCCAATTAGTTGAAAATTCAAATTATGTTTATAAACACTAACGAAATGCTATCATTCCATAGCATATTACTTGCACAGCACCTTTCCTATAAGACATTTTATGAAAAACAAAGGTTCATTAATTTTGCTAATTTCCCATTCTATAGATGAAGAAACCAAAGCATAGAGCATGTAGAAGACAAGCAACTACAAGTTTCCAGAAAAGCTGAAGAAATCCCTTCCCTTAGTCCTTTATGCACAATATTCTTCTAATAAAAAAGAAAAGCAAGCCCCATGTAGCACAAAATACAAAGGAGAAAGTTTTATAAGGGTCTCCAGGAGCAACCGAGAAGAGATGTGGAACTGAGAATAAGAAATAAGTATGTTTACAAACTGCAAAGGCTTAAATTTGTCTCTCTGGCCCTCCTAAGGCATGAACTCAAGGTTCTGCTCACCAAGAGGAAGAGCCTCTTGATACAAAGCTTTTAGGTTTGTGGTTCCTGACATCCTCTTTTTTAGCACTTTGTAGACATTTAGCATTCTTGGGGTGAGGGAAGTTCGTGCCATTGTTGACACCACTAGCCACACTGTGACCTGGCAAAATGGGGCTTCTTTATAGAGGCCTGCCCTGGAGTTATGGGGCCAGGTCAACCTGTGACTTGCTGCACCTGGACTGAGATCTTAATTAGAAAAAGCCCACAGCCCAAAGGTAGGAGCAAACAGCTTTCTGACCAACCAGCAGAGATATATATCTACTAAGATTCTCTGTGAGCAGCCCAGAAGTCACCATTGTGATTTTCCCAGGCCGTGTGTGAGTGTGTGAGTGAGTTTGTGTGTGTGCATGTGTAAGAGAGAGAGCAGAGTCTAGGGTGGGAGAAAAGCAGAAAAAATGTGGTTGAGAGGAAAGAGGGGCTGGTCATGGTCATAGTCACAGAGGGCCTGCACTGCTCTCCAAACCATAGAGTTCAGATTTCATCCAGAAGGCATTTGCAAGCTGATGAAGGTTTTTAGCAGAAAATGCATCTTAGAACCATCATTCTGGCTGATTGCAACATGGAGCGAAGGGAGCAGGAACTGCCTTGTTCATCATTGTAGCAGTGTCTGGTGCAAAGTAACTAAGTAGGTGCTCAATAAATATGTATTAATTAGATGAGTGAACACATGAGTGAATGATTAAATGAATAAATTTAGTGGAGGGGAAAGAAGAGCCTGGCAAAGTGCTTATTCTGTTGAAGGTTACCAACAGTATCATAATCACAAGACAAATGAGATTTCTTAATGTGTAAAAAGGGGGATAACACTCTGCTTCATAGGATGAGTATGTCTTTTGAATGCTTTCAATTAGTGGAGGAGGCAGAAAAAAAGACAAACTATTTTTTTTCTTGGAGCATTTTCTGTTTTTTAATTTTATGTTTTAATTTATTTATTATTGTTATTATTATTTTACATTCTAAGATGTTGTAGTAGAGCAGTGAGGGGTAGGGAGAGGAGGTTGGGGTACAGAGGTTAAGGTGGGGTGGCAGGGCTGGCACACAATAGCTCATTTGCTGGCCCAGTTGTGGAGGGCAGGATGCGGGGGAGGCGTGGCTGAGGACCTCGGCCCCCCCACCCTGGCTTGGGAGCACAAGGGGCTTCCAGCTCTTCTAGGTTTTATAGGTGTTCTTTGGTGGTGTCAGACCTTTACTGGTTAGTATCAGAACTTTGTCTCTGATCTGTGGGATTTTTGTGTTTTCTTTCAGTTCTGTGTTGGATTATTTGCTGCTCCCACTACTTAAACTCTGCACTAATTTGTTGTCCTTTGCTTACTTCTAAAATGGAGGAACTTCCTGTGGGGACCAACACTTGAGCTTGTGGTTGAGCTAAATTGCTGCTTTGCTGCTGATCCCCTGTGGAAGTTTTTTTTGTGCAGCTCAGATTTTAAGTGTTGACCTTGTAAGCACTTCCAGGTCTTGTGAGGTCAAGTACACCTGGGTTGTGTGGAAACTGATCTGGGCCTGAGTCTTTTCAGCAAACTGCACCCCTGCAGTTCTATATTCCTGACCAGTCTCAACTGAGTGGGCCTGTGCTGATTGGAGGGCAGATCAGTTGTCCATGCTGTGCCCCAATGTTACCCCGGTGGGCATGTCTCCCCCACCACCTGCACTACAAACACTTCCCATGGGACGGGCCATGCGCCACAGGGCAGATCAGTTGTCCATGCTGTGCCCCAATGTTACCCCCGTGGGCATGTCTCCCCCACCACCTGCACTACAAACACTTCCCATGGGACGGGCCATGCGCCAGTCCCTTGCAATGACTCACCAGCCTCTGAGTGGCTCCTTTTTTCAGTTGTCTGTGGCCCCTTGCTCCCATGTGGGTCCACAGGAAACATGTCAGTGGTCTTGCTCGCCTGGGGGCCACCAAGGCCCTCCTCTCCCCTGCAGTCTCCAAGCAGCTTCACACAAAGGACACAGCTGCAGCTTTTGCCACCTCTTGCTCCATGGGTTCACCAGAGCCAGCTTTGAAATGGCTGAGGTTCAAAAGGGTCCTTTCTTTACCTCATCACGGCTTCTCCCACCTTCATGAACTCCATATGTCTCTCTTCCTCTTCCCCTGAGCTCTAATGGCCCCAGCTTGGCTGTCGTTGCTTTTTAATAGTTGTAAATTGGTCAATTGTGGGAGAGAGTGATGCTGGGGACCATCTATTCCGCCATCTTGATTCAAAACTCAAAGACAATCTATTCACAAATTGTGGTTGGTATCACGAAAGAAACCAAGGGCCAAAAGAGAATAACAAAGGAGGCCTATTGTAGAGGGTATAATTGAGGAAACTCTTCTTGAGAATGTGATATTTAAGCTAAGCCCCAAGTGATGAGAAGGAACTAACTATGTAAAGAGATTTATGGGAAGAGGAACAGCTTTTGCAGAGTCCCTCAGTCAGGAATGAACTCATTTTTGTTCAGAAAACCTTAAGACCAGAGTGACTGAAGTTCAGAGCCTGAGTGAGAAAGTAAGAGAAAGGCAGGGTCCAGATCACTCAGGGCTGGTAGGTCATGGATTGACAGCTTGACCCAGCCAAGCCCTTTCCCTGTTCCAGCAGTAGAAATGAAAAAAAATCTCCGTGGGGTAGCTGAACAGACAAGAAACTGGAAGTACTAGGGAAATTTCAGACCATGTTTATTCAAAACCTTCCCGAAAGTGACCACTGCAGCCTAGAAACACTCAGAAGGGAGAAGATAGATGTATTGAAGATAAAAGCTTCCAACTTGCTTAAACAAGATGCTTGGGAAGTCAGATTCCTGGATAACCACCCTTCCTCCCCAGGAAAAGAATCACTAACCTGCTGTATTAGTTTATTTCTGTTGCTTATAACAGAAATACCTGAAACTGGGTAATTTGTAAGAAAACGAAATCTATTGCTCACAGTTTCAGAGGCTGGAAGTCCAAAGTCCAGAGAGCACATCAGTGACAGTCTTGGTGGTGGTGACAGAGACACAGGAGTCTTATGGCAGAATGGCAGAACAGAGAGAGACTAACCTACTCATGCGCCCTCCTTTTAAGGTCCTCAGAAGCACACACATGACCACCATTAAACCATCAACTTATTAATCCACTCACTACTGCACGGTCCTACAATCTGAACACCTCTTCAAGACTCCACCTTTCAATTACCATAATAGGATTTCCCACCCTCCTAACACTGTCACAGGGGGGGTTAAGTTTCTAATACATGGATTTTGGGGGACACAAATACAATCCACAGTACCTGCCTTGTGGAAAGGTAAGATTTTTTATTTTTCATTTTTTTGCAACATTATGGCCCACCCCAAAGTAAAACTGACAAGAGAAAAACTGTGAAAGAAATGAACAGAGAGTGGAAAAAGCTACCAAGCCTTGTGGAAAGGTAAGATTTTTTATTTTTCATTTTTTTGCAACATTATGGCCCACCCCACAGTAAAACTGACAAGAGAAAAACTGTGAAAGAAATGAACAGAGAGTGGAAAAAGCTACCAAGAGGGTGCAGAGTGTGGGGAAAGGGAGCAGCGAGTCAGTAAAGGAGGAATTGCCTTGTTTTGGTCCTGGCTCAGTGCCACCCCATCATCCTCATCCCAAGGGAGATGGGACTGACTGGATGTAGGATTAGGTGGCCTAGAGGGAAGACAGTTTTTACCTCCTGCCCTCCTTAATTTGGTGCATATTATATATTTTTTCCTGAACAAAAGGTACACCCACATAGGAAATTCCCTTTACAGTGGAGAGAATGTCCTTTTCCTTTATTCTCTTTGATAGTTCCTGATTAAAGTTCTTCAGATTTTGCCAGGAGCTCTTTAGTTCCATAACTTGTCTAGGAAAAAACATTTTGTAGCTGAAAGCAGATGGGATCCTAGTAGTAGGAGGAGGAGGAAATATGTATTCTCCTTGAACTGGAAAAGTGTGAGATGAAGGACTGGTTGTATCTTGGGTACCTCTGACTCTGGGTGTTAATTTTCCCTGGGGCTCATTCACACTCAGCATAATAAATGTGGGGTACATCCTAGATCCATCATTTATACTACATGACCTTGAACAAGTTAATTAAATGGTTCAAAAAATAACTTTTCTATAACTGTATTTTCCAAAGTTGGTGATCATTAATGGGTCATAAATTCAATGTAATATAAACAACCTTTGAAAAAAGAAATAGAACAAAATAGAAAATAATAGAGTGCCTTGCATATGGTAAGGGTCAAGTATTGCTCCATGAAACTTGTTTTAGCTATATATGTTATATATACGTGAATATATATACATATATGAATGCATGTGTATGTTTTACTGGTTATAACGTCAAATACATTGCTTATGGTGGGTAGTAATCAAAGAAATTTGAAACATGCTACTAACTTAATTTCTAGCTCCCATCCCCACTCAGAAGTAGGAAAAATGGCTATAATCATATATTCAACACTGCTCAGCGTATTTTAGTTTCAGGTTTACTATTTGGGGAGTTTCTGTGTCTGTTCTTCGCTCTCCTTTTACTTCCTTCTCCTTCACTTACCTGCATTCCTCTTCCCCTCCTTGGGCTGGTCCACCTCAGTCTCATGCCTGGTCTTAATGGTAGGACAGCTTCAAGGAGACCAGCCAACCAGCAGTAAGCCCCTAACCTACCGAGAGAAGAGAAGACAGTGGGAAATGCTTTTTAAAATAATATCCCACATGCATCTATAACCTATTTAAGACTCAGTTTCATCATCTGCTAAATGTGGTGAATATTGGATAAGCTTAATATTTAAATGCCTGCAAAATTTTAGGCACTGGATAAATATAAAGGCTTTCCCTCTTTTGGCTCCTATATTGTTTGTAAAGAATTTCTTCAAGCCAGCCCTTGATCTCTGGGAACTTAGCTGAGAGATGGATGTGTACGGTACATAGAGACAGCAAAATGAAAACAAATCAATACATCAATGGAGTGGAAGGTATTAATATCATACTCAGTCAAGTGCATTTTATGGCCCATGGCCAAGAGTCTAAGAGAGCTCAACTGATGAATCCCCCAAGAAACTACTTCCAACATACTCAGATTGAAACAACAACAACAAAATACTGTGTCAAATGACAACTAAATGGTTATTAGGGCTAACCAACCCTAACCAAATTTGAGAGTGGTGAAATGTCTGTTCCTCAGCCCCCTACCTGCCTGGCCCACTCAGGACCTGGGACAGCCCTCTGCTTGGGCACTTTGTTGTCCTCACGCTCCTTTCACATCTTCCCCCCAACCACCCTGAGAAGATTCTGATGGCATGTAGATTAATTGACACTTTTTAACCAAAGCCTATTTCCACTTAAGTTTTCCTGTGGGGATATATATACACACACACAAATACATATGTATATATATATATACATAAATAGTTTTCTGAAAAAATTTCCTTGTGGGGATATATACACACACACACACAAATACATATGTATATATATATATACATAAATAGTTTTCTGAAAAAATTTCCAACATGAATGAGGAACCTAAGGAACCTTAATTTAGCCTCCTCAGTGTGGCATAGCGGGTGAGAAGTGGGGTGCAAGGGAAAGAGGGCCCATGGTCTGACCTGCTCACAGGATATGCCCTCTCTAGCTGAAGACCCTCTGACCTGTCCCTGAAGCAACTAAGGTAGAGAAAGATGGCCCCACCCTCCTAGAACAAAGGCCTCAACCCATCAGGTCATTATGCCCTAACCTGTCTCCTACTTCACTGCTGTGTTAGGGTTCTCAGGAGAAACAGAACCAATAAGGTGTGTGTGTGTGTATAAATATACATGAGTATATATATAAATCCAAAATGCTCCAAAATACAAAACTTTGAGCGCCTACATGACACTGAAAAGAACTGTTCACTGGAACATTTCTGGTTTTGGATTTTTCAAATCAGGGATTCTCAACTGGTATGCATTCTGCAAATATTCCAAAATCTGAAAAAATCTGAAATCTGAAACATTCTGGTCCTAAGCATTTGGAATAAGGGATACTCGACTTGCGTGTATACATATACATACACATATACATACATAGATATACACACACACATATACATATATGTATACATACACACACAGGCACATACACATACATAGGAAGAGATAGAGAGAGTAATTTTAATGAATTGGCTCATACAATTATAGAGACTGGCAAACCCCAAATCTGCAGGGTGGGCCAGCAAGCTGGAGACCCAGGGAAGAGCCACTGCTGCAGTTGAAGGCAGTTTGCTGGCAGAATTCCTCCGTGATTGGGTGAGGTCAGTCTTTTTTTCTGTTAAGGTCTTCACCTGACTAGATGCGGTCCACCCACATTACGGAGAACAATCTGCTTTACTCAGAGCCCACTAATTTAAATGTAAATCCCATTCAAAAACAGCCTCACAGAAACATCCTGGATAATGTTTGACCAAATATCTGGGCACCATGGCCCAGTCAAGTTGACACATAAAAGTAACCATCACAACTGCTAAAGCCTAGAGCAGGCCCAATACATCAACATTAACCCAGGTGTTTTTCAACTCTGGCACTTTCAAAGTTCCCAGATTCAAAATGTTATATTCTAGCACATTTTAGATTATACAAAAATTAAAGATTGTTAGTAGTTGTAATTCCTTCTCCTTATTTGATACACGAAGTGTTATAATGTTTGGGGGATGGGGGAGGACAGGATGGTTTCATAGAGTCATTCTCAAAGTTTTTGGTTTTAGGATCTTTTTGCACTCAAACATTAAGGATGCAAAAGAGCTTTTGTTTATGTGGGTTATATTTCTAGGTACTATGCTTTAGAGAAATATATATGTCATAGTAGAAATGCAAAATGAGACAATTAAAAAACATTTTTTTAGGAATTTATTTCAACTCTCGAGCTGGGGTGGGCACGCTTGAGGGCCTCAGGCACGCCCACCCCTCCTTCAGAAACCAGGCCAGCCCCACCCCCCACCCCACCTCTGTCCCCTCACTCTTCCCCCTCCCCCTGCTCTGCAACATCTTAGAATGTAAAAAAATAATAATACATTTTTTAAAAAATAAAAAAGGAATTTATCTCAAAATAACCTCGCTAACAAGTGGTATCACAAATAACATATTTTAATGTAAAATAACTGTTTTTCAAAATAAAATAATTGGTCAGAAGTATGTCTTTTTTTGCAACCTTTTTACTGCTGGCTTAATAGAATATGGTAGGCTTCTCATATCTGCTTCTGCATTTAATTTGTTGTGCTATGCTGTTTTGGATAAAGTATATGAAGAAAACCCAGCATCACACAGACATATAGTTGGAAAAGTGAAGATTCGTTCAGGTCTCCTTGGACTGCACTTTGAGAACCACTGGTTTCATAGAAATACCTCTTCCTTTGAGTCACAGGCCCCAGGTTCTCTATTCTGTTAGTAACAAGGTGACAACCTTGGGCAAGTCACTAAACTATTCTGGACTGTAGCTTCCTCACCTAAACAAGGAAAGGAATTAACATCACTGAACAGTTACTGTGTGCCAGGCACAGTGCATATATTATTTAATTGAATCTTCATAACAAGCAGTGGTATGTTGGTAGATATTTAACCAGGGAGGAATTGGTTCAAGTTGCATACATGGATGTGACTTATATTGCAGAATGGGATGTGGAGCTCTGGAATGACACTCACCAGTTTAGTCCACTGCCTATGTGGACCTATGTGCACCATGATTACTTCTTTCCTACAAAGGATAGTGTAGGGAAAATGAAGGAAAATGGTCAGGGCCCCTCAGATGTTCAGAATCTTGCCAAGCATTTGATATAAATATGCGTGCACCCAGATGTTCCTTGGCTATTGTCTGATGTCATTGGGCATGTGTACCCAGGTGTCCTGGGTTATAAACTTAAGTATGAAGGACAAGTGGATCTGCTCCACATGCCCCCCCCACCTGCCCCTTGGATGCTGCTACTGCTGCTGGAGGTTATTGCTGCCGCAAGCTGTTGCTGCCAGAGCCTCCAGGACCCTCTGGGACCCTCTGGGACCCTCCAGGAGGCCACTGCCACCGCTGCTGCTGGAGGCTGCTGTAAGCTGTTGCTGCTGAGGACTGAGCTTGTGTTGTCTGCCAGTGACTACTGGGACCTTTCCCAATTACCTAGCTTGTGGACCTGCGTGTGCGGGGTCTGGTAACCCAGCCTGGCATGTCAGGGATCTGGTGATCCAATCTGTACAATGGGTTTGAAGGATGTGAGCCCTAGCCCTGACAATACAAGTAGAAACTTAGTATAACTAAAATAATGAAGTGTTTTGGCTTTAGCGTAGCTATTGGGGTAACCTGGCAATTGGTGTAATCTGGTAGCTTTACAGATGGCCATTCCATATTGAATGCAAATTGAGGTACCTGCTTTCCCAGTAAACCCCTCTATTGAATTAATAGAATTCTTTGTTTAACGGGTGCTGTGAAATATATTCAGGAAAGTGTGGTTGGCATTAAATTACTGGTTTCTGTTTCCATCTCTCCTATTCTTCCACCCCAGGGCATGTGGGAGGGGTGAGAGAGAGCTGGTGTTTGGGGAAATCAGGGTGGGTGAGGGAGGGGAGGGGAGGCAGCAGGAGGGGAGGAGCCAAATCTGAATTTAAATATTGATGGACACAAGTGGACATACTGAAGTGAAAGGGGAGGGTGTACATAAGGGCTGGCCACGCTCATGAAGGTTTTGGGGGTTGGGGTAAGGGCTAACTTACTGGCCTGGGTGAACCCTGATTTGTAGCATTTGCCAATTTCTGTGGTATAAATACCTCCGCCATGGCTGTCTTCAAGCTATCAACATCTGAACCAGTTGGGAAGAGATGAGTACAATTGACTTTCAAAAGCTAGTGCCAGTGTGAGTTTTCTCTTTTCATAGCAGAAGGAAGAAACTGAGGCTAAAATAACTTGCCTGAAAGCATACAAGCTTCCTAAAGCATAGCATTTATTGTTTGTGAGGACTAAATGAAGTAATCAAGTAAAAGGGTGCAAACCAAGTGCTCAATAAATGCTAGCTGTTACTAACATTGTTGTTATTGCCTATTCCCACCATACCTAGAATGCCTTTTAACTCTAACATTATACAAGAAGATCTACTTCTTTGAAATGCTTTATCTAGAAGTGTGTTGGTGCATAGTGATATTAGAATACACAATCTGATTCTAAAGCCATTATTCCATATCAATATTTTAAGGTTGGAAAGATTATGCTCTTCTGGCTTCATGTCTTAACTCATCTAATCCTGTTTGATTTTGTGAATGAAGTGGGCTTTTAGAAAATAAGCTAATTATTCAGAGAAATTTAGGAAGACTTTGACTAGCAATTCTACTTCTAGGAATCTCTCCTAAAAAATATTTGAGTTAATCCAATAATGCCAGTGATAGTAAATATTTGGAAACACCCAAAATCTTCCAATAGAAAAATGGTTATATAAATTATTGTACATTTATAAAATATTAAATAGTATTAAATAGCTATTTAAAAGGACAAGGTAAGTATTTATATGTACTGGTGTGGAACTATCTTAAAGGTACCTTAAAGTAAATTTTATTATATTCAGTATAAACTCAGCCACATAAATAAAAAATACATCTGTGTATAAACTAACTGTACGTAAATGATAGAGAAAGGTCCAGACAGCTGTACAACTATGTACTGGTTTATTTGAAGGAAAGAAAGGAAATGAGAATAAAAATGATAAGCAATTTTGTTTTTTTATTGTATGTATTTCTGTATAATTAAAAATAAATTTTTACAGCGTGCCTATAGTTGTGCATTTTAAATATAATTTAAAATAAAATGATTTTCAAAAAGACTTAGGGATATGATTAGATATATATAGTTATATAGCCTTAACATATATTATTCAAGGTTTTCAATAGCAAGTCTTCACTCAGAGGGGGTTGGAAAGTCTCAAACAGAAAGAGAGAGTGAGAGAGAGGGAGAAAGAAGAAGAAAAAAAAACTGTATATTGATGTAGTGTTTCCTATGTCAGGTCCCTTAGCAGTTCTTTTGCAAATAATTTTTCTCTAGTCGCTAAACTTGAAGTATTGAACATAAAGTGTCCTATATTCTCTGGCTAATTGGAGAGGCCAGTAGCTTTTTGAGCAGACTCTATTAAAATCAACCTTGACTCCCATATATAAGCCAAGGCCCAGGTCTTAGTTTGTCAATACTTACTGAGCCACTTAGCTCAATTGGCTAAATCTGGGGTCAGCACAAAGCAAGCTTCAAATTGTTAACCTTTTATTCCTCAGGGGTGAGTGTGTGTGTGTGTGTGTGTGTGTGTGTGTGTGTACTCAACCATGTGCGTGTGCTGGGATGGGGAAGCGTTTGGTGACTTGGGCTAAGTAAAGAAGAACAAAAGGGCACTCCTCCAAGATAGTTTTCTCACATGTTCCACAAATTAATGATTAACTTGAGCTGACACATTCTTCTTTTAAGGGTAAGAGTCATCAATACCTTAACACAAATTAATTTAGTTAAGCAATTGTCTTGCTTTTTTCCTGACAACTAAAACTTAGAGAATAGGGAAATTAATTAGGGAGGAGGGAAAAAAAGCTTGTAGTAGGGAGCACCAAATTTGGATGGGGGAAGGGTCTGTAGAGTGGTATGGGAGAAAAGGCAGGCTGGAATTTGAATCTGAACTTTGTCATTTGCAAAGTTTTGCTTCTTAGGGCAAGTTTCTTTACCCCTCAGATGCCAGATTTCCTCAATCATAAAATAGGGATTATAAAAATTGCAGGATTGTTGTAAAGACATACATGTAAAGCACCTAGCACAGAGCCTGGTACATAATGACTGCAATAAGTAGTTGTTATAATTAGGATAGCCAAAAAGACTTGAAAGAAACTTTCTGAGATCCATTTAAATAAACTTCCTCTAAGCACCTACAGTTTATATTATCACTCAGGTGTCAAAAGTTGGAGCCAGCCACTTTCTGAAAATGGGGTGCTTAATAATAGGCATATCAGAAGCTGAGGGGTACAGAAAGCAATGCAGAAAGAAGCCAAAGGAAAACACTATTCCATGGTGACAGAGAGAAGCTACAATACCTGTTTCTCAAATGTGTTCCTATGGGCAAGGGGAGAACGTGGGTGACGGCTCATCACCATTCCCCTTTAACTCACAAAACTACCCCAGAGGGCGGTCTGGGGAAGTCAGTTCCCTGTGCCACCTTTCTAGATCAAGAACCCAGCATGTTAATGTCCACTGTGCCTCACCCATAAATAGCAACGATGCTGCCCATAATGAATTAGACAGGGAGGCCAGTCCTCGGAGGGATGTCTCAGTGCAAATAGAGGGCCTTTGCCCTGGGAAGAACGGAATGGTGAAAGGCAGAACCAACAGGCAGCAGGAAAGAGATGAGTTCCTGTCATCAGTCATCACTGGCGCTGGGCGTTTCTGACATTGTTGTGATGGTCAAGGAAAAAGCCTCAGAGGAGACAATGAATCTTTTGGAAAAATGTGAGGTCGCTTAATCTGAAAGACAGAGGAGGGGTTTGAAGAAGGAGAGCAAGACTGGAGCGATGGAAGAGAACAACTACTCAGAGAGGATTTTCAACTTACTGAAGCAAAGTGAGGAAGGAAAATGAGTTTGCAATAGTTGAGATTCGACTTGACACCGGTAAAGTGGTAGAGGTGATGGTGATGACAGTGATCGCAGAAATTATAAAGATGAGAACATTATGCTCACAGCTTACAATCTACTTTCGCATTCATCCTTTCACTTAATTCTCCCTGTAATGCCCAGGGGATACGTAACGATGGTAAACAAATCCTCAGAATTCACTCACTGAATTTATTTAAAAAGCTGTCAATATCGGAATTGCAGGGTCAAGTATTAAGTTTTTTAATTATTACAGATTTGCCACACTTTAAATGTGTTCTTAAGGGTCTGTCAACTCAAAAGTTTTGCTGTTAAAAAAAATAACTATATTGTTTTTCTAGGACCTGGAATTAACCATCATCAAGTGCCCCTTATTATTAGTCAGATAGAAGCTACGCATTCCGGTAGCAATGGTAAAAATCCAACCCACTCACAAGGGTCGTCCAACCTGGGTAAACTTTCCCTATAACCAGTCATTTTCTCTCTGTACTAAACGTTATTGTAAAACACTTGAAAATCTAAATTAAAGTAGTTTCTATAAAAGCAGATATAGAGGATTAAAATAAAAACGGCAAGGGCAACTGCATGCAAAAGCACTGTGAGTCGGCAAATATTACATTTAACTCCATTTTAATTCTCTGAAGGAATTTAACACAATTTCCCCCACTCTAACTCAAAAGTTAATTTCTATATATTGTCCTTGAGATTTGGGTTGGGAATGAAAAAGACAAAACTATTGAAAGTGTGAAGATTTGATATGAATTAATCAACCAGGAGTTCAGACACTGGGGAATGAAGATTAAACTTTGTAGTTTAGAAACCCAAGGACAGTACTTTTTCATATGAGTGTACCTCACATCAAAAAAAACTCTACTGATAGATATGTCTCGTTCACAACATTCAAGTGATGATGTCCTAACAAAGAGGTACAAAGGGATTAACTATTTATGGAAAAATAAAAATTAAGAATCAAGGAGGAGTCAAAATTAAAACAAGATGGCCCCAATCCTAGCATTATCTGTATTCTAGAAACAAAGATAATCCCATTCCTTTGCCCCATTCATGTTAAAGCCTACAGCAGATGACATCTTTCAGCCTTAAAGACTCAAAGAGAAAAAGTTATTGTCCATGGGGTTTTGGTACTCAGAAAGAAACCCTGAAGGCCTTAGTCCCTGCTGTGTTATTCCAGGAGTCCTGTAGTGCCACAGACCTATGGTCATCTCTGTCCACCACGGACAGCCTGTTGAAGCTGTCAGTCTACAAGTAAGATGTAAGTGTGAGATTTACGTGTAGGTTCATCTGCCCTGGTCTTCCTCAGACCCCATCAGAAGTACTCTATGGGGCTAATATATGGGTTAGCCTACATGCCTCCATATGGTAAAGAGCTTACTTTGTAGAAACTTCTTATTCCAGGTGTCTAGAGTATCTGAGCCTTTACCAGAGAATAATCAAAAAGAAATGTGTGAGCAAATGAACCTGTAGAATCTGCCAGCCTTCATCACATACAAGCATTAGTCAACTTACGAAACAGTCCAGAGCACCACACGCTGTGATTAGGGGTTGGGTTCCATAGGGTGAGCGAACTTTTCATTTATGTCACACAAAATCAAGTTGGGGGACTTGACATAAAAGAGACACCAGGGATAATTCACTCTGTACTAGACTTTATTGTCCTTCTGTACATAGTGATTTTTTTTCCCTCCATAACCCTAAGACTCCCTTTTTACTTGGTCTGTGGTAGATATTCTTTTTATGCATTCAATGAACAATTATTAGACACCTCCTGTGTGGTTAACCAGGTTGGAAAAAAAGAGCATAAGATGCAATCTTTGCCAAAGAATTGGAAAAGCTGAGCCTGCAGAAAATAGCTAAAAGCATGTGCAGAGTATAACATTATATGAGAAATTATGCACGTAAGTATTAAGGGAGGGTGAGCATGACTGTAGAACTGAAACCTTAGAGAAAGACACTTTCTTTGCTTTTTGGAGCTTTCCAAATATTCCATTCCCTCATTGTTCCTGTCAGTGGAAAACTCCAAATAAAACAGAATTTGTTCGCACTTAAATATATGATTTCCCACTACAAGAAGATGGAGTAGACATATTTTTCCCTATTCTTCCCAGTAAGTACAACTAAACCCCCTGCACATTATCTACAAAACAAACCTAAGAAGACTGTGAAAGGTGGAGAGAAGAAGAATAGACTAGGGTTCCATTTCTTTTTGTTTATTTATCCCAGACTTGGAACTGAAAAAGCCAGCAACCCAGAAATGCCAACAGGCACAGGTGAAAAAATGATCCAATGAAAGCCTGCTCTCTCTAGCCAAATGACGAAGCAAGGGGCAGCCAAGACAGACAATCTTTGGACAATAACTGCTCTACTCCAGCCAAACACAAAGAAAAAACTGTGGCCCCACCCATGTGCACCAGCAAAAACCAAGAGGGACCCTAGATTTCCAGCCTCACGAGGTGGTAATGAGGCACCCCAATACTCCTGTGGAGGTGGTATCAGAAAAGGCAAAGAAGGGGGCCAGGACTTTGACCCCACTGGCTGGCAACAAAACCTCATCATGATAGTGCACTATCATTTTGCAAGATGTAGCCCCATGTGCCATAGGTAAAAGGTACATGGGATCCCTCTGCATTATTTCTTACACTGCAGGTGAATCGACAATAATCTCAAAATAAAAAGTTTAATTCACGAAAGTAAAGGAATTGAGGCATTTTGACAGTTGGGGTAACTCTATTGTAAGAGCAAATTTCGTTCTAGTGTAATCCCAAATAATAATCTAAACATTAGGAGTGTGTATTAATGTCCTGTGGCTGCTTTAACAAGTGACCACACATTTGGTAACTAGAAACAATGGAAATTTATTCTCTCTCAGTTCTGGAGGCCAGAAGTCTAAACTCAGTAGCACTAGATGGAAATCAGGACGTCTAGCGTCTGGTGGCTGTGGCATTCCTTGGCTTGTGGCTGCATCACTCCAACCTTTAGTCTCTTTCTGCTTCAGCTTCATATTCCCTTCTCCTCAATGTGTATGTGAATTCTCCCTCTGCATGTGTATTGCATTTAGGGCCCACCTGGTAATCCAGGATAATTCCCCCTTTCTCAAATTTCTTAACTTAATCACATCTATAAAGGCTCTTTTTCCAAATAAGATTACATTTACAGGTTCTAGGAATTAGGACCTGATATCTTTGGGTGGTCATTATTCTTCCTACCATAGTGTGCTAACAGTCCATTTTGTGAATATGGTATTATTTATTTAACAAATCTACAATTAGAGAACATTTAGTTTTGTTTTCTTTACTATAAATATTAACAAGGATATTTTTCCACTAACAAATAGTTTTGGAGCATCTACTCTGTGTCAGCTTCTCTTCTAGGCACTGGGAATAAAGCAGAGAACAAAAGAGGCAAAAAAAAAAAATCCCTCCCTTATAGAGCTTATGTTCCACTGGGGAGGAGGGGGAGACATGGACAATGAATGAATGAATAAAATATATAGAGTATTAGCTGATAAGTGCCATGGAGAAAAAGCAAGGAAGGGGAATGGGAAATACTAGGGAGTTGCGTGTTGCGATTTAAATGGGTGGCCAGGGAAGACCTCACGGGGGAGGATATTGTATTAGTCCGTTTTTGTTGCTTATAACAAAATACCTCAAACTGGGTGATTTACAAAGAAAACAAAATTTATTGCTCACAGTTTCTGAGGCTGGGAAGTCCAAAGTCCATCTGGTGGGGGCGACAGTGACCTAGGGGTCTCATATTGCAAGATGGTGGAAGCAGAGAGAGAGAGAGAGAGAGAGAGAGACTCTCCTCTTTTAAAGCCCTCAGAGCCACGCCCCTGACCACCATTTCCAATCCATTCACTACTGTGGGGTCCCACAATCCAATCACCTCTTCAAGGCTCTACCTTTCAACCACCACAGTAGGATTTCCCACCCTCACAACAGTCACAATGGGAGCTAAGCCTCCAACACATAATACCTGGGGGACACAATTTAAGCTTCAATGAATTTTGGAGGGACATAATTCAATCCACTACAAATGACAAAATGAGCCAAGACCTGAACGGGATGGTCAGAGCAAGCCCTATTTATTTATCTGGAGGAAGAGCAGTGTGCGCAGAGCAGCAGCAGGTGCAAAGTCTTGAGGGGAGGGTGCGCAGGGACTGAGATACAACACCTGGAACCCCGCTCTACTTATTTTGAGATGAGATTAATGCAAGAATTATTAATTTGTTAATGTTCCCTTTCTTTACCTCTCCCCCTCCTGCGCCCTTAGGGAAGACACACTCTCGGTCCAACAAGAGAGAGGAGGAGGATGTGCCTGGGGCCAGGACAAACCCTTTGGTACAGAGTGTTTGAGGATCCCAGTTACTATGTTCAGGCCCAGTGAATTGTGGCAGAGATTGAAAAGAGATCTAATATATTATTCTGTGAGCCCATCTTTCCATGAGAGCCCATCCTGAGCCAAACAACTAAAAGACTTGAGTTATTCTGAAATTACTTTCAACTAGGAATTTACTTCCAATTCCATAAACTGTATATTCTAAGACACCATTTGGAGACTAAACTTCATGGGCCACAGCCCATTTTCAGGATAAAATCCTATAAGCAAAATTGCTGGGCTAAAAGGAACAGTTTCAGTTTTGATACACAGTATCAGACTTCCCCCACAGCCCAGGAAGTTTATATCATTTTATACCCCCAACAGTAACTTGTTCCTTACAAGCTTACCACCACCGAGCATTAGCATTCTTCTAATTTCTGTCAGTATGGTACCAGAAGAATTCTCAACAATATTTGAAAAATTTTTATCTCAGAAATGTGAGGGCAAATGTCTTTCCTATGTTTATTGGCCATTTCTATTTCCTCTTTGGTGAATTGTCTGTTCATGTCCTTTGCCCTTTTTTTCTATGGGAATATGCATCTTTCCTTGTTGAATTTGTTAGAATCATTTACATTTTCAGGATATTTTGCTTTGGTCTGTAAAATGCTGCAAGTAGTTTTCCCAGTGTAGTGTCAGGGATTCTTGGGTGCATGCAACAGAAAGTGACTGGCTCATTCCAGCAGAAAATAAATGTTTTGAAAGGATATGTTGTAGATAACGGAATCATTGGAAAAGATATACAATTAGACTCTGAAAATAGATCAGCTCCAAGGGGGAATAGGCAACAAGCCCAAACTACACTGTAGGAACCTCCTGGTGAGGACCCTGCCAGTACTGACGTTGGATGGTGAAAGTCACTCCTGGCACCTTGCCCACTCTGCCGCTGGAGACTTGATGCTGATGCCACAAATATTGACTTGCCTCTGTCCCTGATTCAGGGTCCTGGGCCAGAGTGTCTGATTGGCTGAGCCTCTATCACAGCCTGCAGTGGAAAGCGGGCTGTGCCTTTCATCCAGAGTCATACAGTGGAGAATCCCCCATAACTAAGAAGAGAAAGGCAGAGGCTAGGCAGAGAGAGACAGAGCCAGAGACCCCATAATCAGCTTGTTGTTTATATAAATTTTTGTTCATAATGCTTTTAGCTTTACAGAAAATTTAATTGTTTTGTGAGCTTAGTGAGAAAATATTTTCCTTTATGATTCCTGATCTTCATAACGACCCCACTGTCACCCTTACCCTCTCACCTTCTGCACCTTCTTAGCTGAACCAACTGAGCCTTTTTATTTTATTTTTTTTACATTTTACTCAGACTGGAGGTTGGGGAGGCCTTTTTTGTTTGTTTATTTATTTATTAATATATATATTTTTTACATTCTAAAATGTTGTTGTGGAGCAGTTGGGTGGGACGGGGAGAGGGCAAGGAAATAGGGTGGGAGAAGGAGGAAGGATGGGGTTGTGGTTGAGGCCCATGATACCCCCCTCATTCCTGCAGGAGAGACAAGGGTTTCCAGCCCTTAGCCCTCCTTGCTCCCTGGCTTGGGAGCCCAGGGGGCTTCCAGTCCTTCTAAGTTTTATAGGTATTCCTTGGTGGTGTTAGACCTTTAATAGTTAATACTAAACTTTGTCTCTGATCTGTGGGTATTATGACTTTTCTTTCAGTTCTATGTTGGATTATTTGCTATTCCCACCACTTAAACTCTGCACTAGAACTAATTTGTTGTCCTTTGCTTACTTCTAAAATGGAGAAACTTCCTGTGGGGACCAGCACTTGAGTCCTGTAGTTGAGCTAAATTGCTGCTTTGCTGCTGATTTCCTGGGAAAGGCTTTTTGTGCAGCTCAGGTTTTAATTGTTGACTTCTGGGTCCTGTGAATTCCGGTGCACCTGGGTTGTGTGGAAACTCTGGTCTGGGCCTGAGTCTTTTCAGCAAATGGCACCCCCTGCAGATTTGTATTCCTGACCAGTCTCCACTGAGTGGTCCTAGGCTGATTGGGGGCAGATCAGTTCTTCATGTTGTGTCCCAACATTCCCCCAGTGGGCCCGTCTCCCCCACTGCCTGTGCTCCAAATACTTCCCATGGGGTGGGACATGTGCCAGTCCCTTGTGATGACTCACTGGCCCCTGAGTGACTCCTTTTTTCAGTTGTTCTGGCTCCTCGCTCCTATGTGGGTCCATGGGAACCCTGTTAGTGGACATGCTGGCCTGAGGACCACCAAGACCTTCTTCTCCCATACCGCCTCCGTGCAACTTCATCTGAAGGGCTCAGCTGTGGCTTTTGCCAGTTCCTGCTCCGTGTGCTCACCAGCTCCAGCCTGGAAGTGGCCAGGATTGAAAGTGGTAGGAGCATCCTTTCTTTCTCTCATTGTGGCTTCTCCTGCCTTCATGCACTCCGTACGTCTCTCCTCCTCCTCTTCTGCTGAGCTCTAGAGGCCCCAGCTTGGCTGTAGTTGCTTTTTAATAGTTGTAAATTGGTTGATTTGTGGGAGAGAGTGACTCTGGGGACCGTCTATTCCACCGTCTTGACCAGGAGCCCCTACATTATTTCTTTCTAAGGATTTTCTGTGCTTGTATCAAGGGCTTTGCATACTTTCCTTTGAGTGTTAGGCAGCTCTGGTGTCCTGGGCCTTCCTTTCATGTCAGAGATGTCCTTGACCTGAGACATGTGTGGTCCTGCTCTGGAGGCTAATTATATTAGGTGGTGGCCCTATCATCCTCTAGGATGGGAATCTATTTCCTCTCAAAATGTTTAACATTCTGCCCTTTAGACAGGGGAATTTTTCTGACCTGTTCATCAAAATGTGTTTTCATGACTGAGTTCTCTAACTCCCCTACTGTTTTAGGTATATTTTATTACTCAGTTAATTTCAATTGGCCTAGTATCATGGGACACTTAACATTTTAATATTCCAGGTATTAAAACTGAAAAACATCTAGTTGATCATTTTCATACAGTAAGCCTAAGTTCCCTCTTCCTTCTCAGAGGGATATGATGCAGTCTTAAGGAGACCTTGAATATTTCTACTGGTCTTTGAGGGGCTCAGAGATCTTCACTTTTCTTGTCTACACGGCTAGAAGCCTGTCTACACATGTGGTCTCCGACCGTTCTGTGCATTTCAAGAAAGCCCAAATGCTGGCTCCCTGTACAGGCCCTCCTGCAGACTGAGCTGTGGAAGGCGGGGACGAATGAAACGGGAGTTAGAACAATGTGCCACACTCTTCCACAGCCAGGGCAGCGCAGAGAGGAGTCGCAGCCTGGCACCGTCAGGAACAGAACTTAGACTGCTGTCGCTGGAGATATGCCGGGAGGAGCTGGAACCCAAATGTGGGACGTCCAATGTATGTAAACAAAAGGGCTTAGAGACCAAAGTCCCCATGGGTGGTGGAGGGAACCCCACCAGAAAGGTAGCATCTGGCGTGTCTGGATATAGGCATTAGGCAGCAGCCTAAGGAGCAGCCCAGGGGAGAGACCTGAATTTGGGTAGAAGGGGCAGGGCTGCTGGCCTAGGGCTCAGAGGCAGTGCTCCAGCCCCTGAGAGGTCAGAGGTGAGGACCTAGCACCCCAGACAGCTCATGACCACAGCAATCAAGCAGAACAAGTTGGAAACTTGATCCTCAGGATGGGAGAGCAAGGTGGGGGCTGAGACAGAGGAATACAGGAGAAGCTTCTTAGGGTGAAAAGTGGTTAAGGGTGTGGCCTCTACAGCCAGCCTGCCTGGGGTCAAATCTCCATTCCATCACTTACTGCCTGAGCAACTTAGGGCAAATACTTAGCCTTTCTGTGCGACAGTTTTGTCATCTGTAAACTGAGAATAATAACATTGCCAACCTCATGAGGCTTTTATGAGAAGTCAATGAATTGATATATGTAGAGTGCTTAGAATAGAGTAGGTGTTAAAAAATGTTAGTTATTATTGTTAATATTATTGCTAGAACTGACATAAATAGTCAAAGTAGAAGAAGCCTCAGGGTGGTGTTGATGTGGAATCACCAAAGTGGTTGGGTTATTCTTCAATTCCCTCTGATAAGGAAAAGACTCGTCACCTCACAGAGGTGAGGCTAGGCTTACAGATGGGTCAAGAGGTAGAAAGGAGCTGCAGAGGCGAGGAGCTGGGCAAGCGCTTGCAAGTGCAGTGGGGACTCTGACACACAGTCCTTGTGCCCTATGGCCTGTTCAGAATGTCTGGGCTCCCTGAGGCCTGTGTGAGTGATGACAGAGAAGAGTCTGGAAGGTCCTCTGCTGACCTGGAGAGTCTGCCATCTTGGAGACTCTACTGTCCTGGAGACTCTGCCATGGGCTGGCTCCTCTAAGTCCCCAGGGTGTGCAGTGGCCATGAGAGAAAGCATGCACCTCTGGCCTCGGAATGGCCCTCTTCATCCCCAAAGTGAAACTGGAGTTTGAGGCATTAAAATATATACCCTATTCCACACACCATGTCCTCATGGATCCTCCCCATACACATACAAAGAAAACATGGCATTAAAAAAATACTTATTTACAGTAATAATAATGGCTGCCATTGTTGGAGAGTTTGATCATGTGCCAAGGCTCTGTGTACCTGTGTGCGCAGCTGAGTGCTGCATGTTGATTGATTGTCTCAGTTAGTCCCCACAATAACCTGATGAGGTCAGTCTTATTATTGTTCCCATTTCGCACATGGGACACAGGCTCCAGAGGGTTGAGTAATTTGACTAAGGTCAAATGGCCAGTAAATGGTAGAGCCAGAATCCAGCTCAGGGAGTTCAATATCTGAGCCTGAGGTTTTCAGGAGAGGAAACAAAGAATGCTTTGGAGTCACTTTCCTAAAGGAAATACGGCATTTTTGACAGAAGTGAAATACGTGCTGTCTACTCCCTTCCTTGGTGAGCTGACATCAACTTGAAACATTCACTCCCCCCCCAGGCAGCATCTGTTTTGGTTCTCCAAGGACACTGATTCGCTCTGTGGAGACTCTCTCTGGGACAGGCCAAAGTTCCTTATGGCTTCTGGGATCACAGAGCCCTTTTCATCCAGATCTCTCAGGCCCAGGCCTCTAAAAACTATGTAATAAATTTACCATCAAAACAATCTCCCTTGATCCCTCTGAGACCATTATGTTACAAACAAAGGTAACATGATATTCCAATAAATATTTCTCCCGTGAAGTCATTAGGGGTTTTTTGCCTCCTACACTAAACTGTATTGTTCAAATTTAATATAATTTCATAGTTCCCTAAATCACTCATGGGTATGTATACAACATTCAAGTGTTCTACATCCTGTCATTTGAATAAGAATAATTATTAAAGTTTACGCTGAGTCTAAAATGCAGAAACATTTTACTGGTTTTATTATTTAAAATGCTGTAATAAAATATTTTAAAATGTTATAGCAGTTATCTTTTCATTGCACAAACCTGCATTGTCAATGATACCACATTAAAATTCTAAATCACTATTTTGATATCAGATTACAGAGAGAGGGAGAAACTGCTAAAATTCATCTCTGCAGTGTATTTCTCTACAACATTCTAGGTCAGGTGGTCTGGCATGGTTGAGAGGCGCTGCTGCAGTGCACAGGAGCAGGAAACAACACAGATTTTGGAGTTCCCAGAGTCAAAATAATGAGGAAGTTGAGGGAATGTGCGTTTCTTCATCATTTTTAAAAATCGGGATAATTAGCTATTTTTCTGGGTTCCCAAACCCAAGTCTGCAGGACATCAATGAGAAGCGAGTAAAACCCAAGCAGCCGGGCTTGCAAAAATGAAATGTTTCACAGAAGCCATTGTGTAGGTTGCATGCTTTGGGCATCAACATCGTGTTCTCTGTTCCTGGCGGGCAGCTGCATTGGGCTCTCAGTGGTGGTGGGAACAGTAGAACATGAGGGCAGCTCCTGTGGCCCTGAGACAAGTGTTAATGAGGAAGAGGCGTGGAGATGAGAGGTACTATATTCTGGCTCTTGCCTCTCAATGAATCCTGCACGGTACTTGCAATATTCTCTGTAAAACTGAGCTGCATGTCTTCATCCCACTGAATATGATTTTTACACAGAGGACTTTGACCTGTTCCATTAGGTGATTAAAAACCAAAAAGTACATTTTTAATAGATTTCATGAGGAGCTAATTGTATATGACTCTGGTTGCTTATGAGAAACTATCAGATGAGGTCTACACTGGGTCAATAACTCACTTTTAAGCCCTTGAAATCACACGGTCTAATTATCTATGAAGTTTTGAAAATGAGCTTGTTATTAAAACTGAAAATCATCGGAGTGGTACCAACAGATTATGTTATAAACAAATTGCACTCTTCAAGAGGATTTTCAGTCAGAAACCAGTTACCTTATGGGGGCTTAATAAATATTTGACCGACTAATTTGTGCTGTTGTTTACATTAGTACATCAAATCAGCCTTATGGGATGCTACAAACAAAAGCCCTATAACCTAAAAGAAATGTATATTAAGATGGACTTATAGTACCGAAGTAACTCCATGAAACTGGAACACTTACATGCTGCTGGTGGGGATGCAAAGTGGTGCAGCTGCCATGGAAAAAAGTGAGCCCTATAACCTAAAAGAAATGTATATTAAGATGGACTTATAGTACCGAAGTAACTCCATGAAACTGGAACACTTACATGCTGCTGGTGGGGATGCAAAGTGGTGCAGCTGCCATGGAAAAAAGTGTGGAGGCCTTGTTTGTAGCATATTAAGATGGACAATGTATATTAAGATGGACTTATAGTACCGAAGTAACTCCATGAAACTGGAACATTACATGCTGCTGGTGGGGATGCAAAGTGGTGCAGCTGCCATGGAAAAAAGTGTGGAGGCCTCTCAAAAAATTAAAAATAGAACTGCCATGTGATCCAGCAATCCCATTTCTGGGTATATGATTATATCCAGAAGAATTAGAATCAGGATCTTGAAGAGATATTAGCACCCTCATGCTCATTGAAGCTCTATTCCCAATAGCTAAGATGTGGAAACAACATTGACATATGAATTGATTTTATGAAGAAAATGTGGTACATATTAATACAAAGGAATACTATTCAGCCTTAAAGAAAGAAGGAAATTCTGCAATATGTGACAACATGAATGGACCTTGAGGACATTATGCTAAGTGCAATAAGCCAGACACAGAAAGACAAATTGCATGATTCCATTTATATGAGGCATCTAAGATAGTCAAATTCATGAAATCAAAGACTGGAGTGGTGGTGACCTAGGATGGGGGGAGGGGGAAATGAGGAGTTATTAATCAACAGGCATAAAGTTTCCATTAATATGAAAAAGTTCTAGAGATCTGCTATACAACATTATACCTGTGGTCAACAGTAATGTGTGGTACGCTTATAATCTATTAAGAGAGCAGATCTCATATTAAGTGTTCTTAGCACAATAAAACTAAAATTAAAATTTAAAAAAAAAGAAGTAACTCCTTCTACTTCTCCACCTCCCTCATCACATTAGCACCTTTGTTTAGTTCCTAGGTGTCCTAGGTTTGACTCCCCAGAAAACAGACTGAGATACAGCAGTGCACGCAGGAATTATGTCGGGATGCACTTTGGAAAACAACACTTGTTAGTGGGTTAGGAAAGCAGGACTGGGCAGAAGGAGATGCTGAAATGTGATGCAGTTGCAGCAAGGCCTCAGCCAATCCTGCTGGGGATCTGAAGGTAGATGGCCCCTCGGAGAGGTCTCCGAATTGAGGAACTAAGACTTGGTACCCTCATCAACCAGCCATTGGAGGTGGACTGCCCCTGGGGAAAGAGATATAACTCTGGGCAAGACAGCTCCTTTTGGCTAAGGGCAATTCCTGGAGAGGGTCTCAGCTATGAGCCGTCAACAGATAATATCCTAACAGCTGGGGGATTAAGTGCCTTGGTTCTGAGTTTGGAATTTGGGTGGTATACCACAGAGCCCACTACGCTGTGTTACACCACAAATTCGCCATGTGGTGATTAAACTCATTTCCTTCTGACTTTCCTCTCTTTGTTATCAGTATAACCATTTTTCTTTACCCAAGGTGGTAGAATAGAAATTTAAGATTTCTAAAAATTGCCTTGGGCGATTTTTAACAGTCTGTCACATTTAATTTCCAGCATATTTATCCTTTTAAACAATTTTAAATAATTCACTACAAAGTGAAATCTGGCATAAGTCCTATCTGTCTTTTACTCCCTGAGTTACTGAAGAAGCCAAGACAACAGATTTCTAGGCAGTTTCTAGGGCCTGGGTTGGGGACTGGTGATAAAACCAAGGAATGCGAATGTGGCTGGTCCCTGCTGTTTTTTCTTCCTGCTTTAGAGAAGAAAGCTTGAATCATTGATAGGGCAAATAAATACTGAACTATTCTCTAGAAAGTCCTACCCTCCTCATGAGAATGCAAATGAATGTCCTTGAAAAAGAGTGCTGGTATTTTATGTTAAAAAAATTAACATCAGCTAAAAGTTTTTCGAGATCGGGATTAAAAAAAAAGACCAGCTAGTGCTTGTGGGTACAACCTCACCTTCCACTACTATAACTATACTGTCAAAGACCTAGCTGCCCCTCCAAACCCTGTTCTCAAAGTACTCCCAGGGAAACACAGGAGGTATTAAATTATAGTGTAATTAAATTAAATTATCACTTTGCAATCCCACCAATAAGTCTGAGATGGCACTTCTGTTATAAATTCTTACTTGCATATCTTTTTACTTTGGGATAAGAACTCTTTCCTAGGAGAAGCAGTTTTGGCTTAAAGGTGAAGTTGAGGATTAGATAATTGTACAAGTGTTCTTGCACCCAGAAGATTCTGAGGACAAAAATTAAAACTCATTTGTTTTTGAGATTTATGATCTTTGGCTTTTGAACAATTTCACTTGTTTGAAACGTAAGTCTATATTGTGCATATCAAATGACTTCATATTCTAAATATAAAGCTTTTTGAAATCTAAAAACACTTTTTTTGTTGAGTAGTAAGAGAAATATTTTAATGTTAGGAACTTTTGGACATGCAGAGAAAATATTTATTTCTGAATGAATGAGCCAGAAACTAGTACTAAGGGTTTGGAGCAAAAGTTGTGGGGTCTACCAGAATTTGTCATCTCCTCAATACCTACTGTATGCACAGCACTTATGAAATACCATAATGATACTCATAATGTGGAAAAAACATGATCTCAGATTTCTAACACTATAACAAGGAAAGCACTTGGGGCTCAGTTTTTCTCTTTAATCCCATGAGGTTTCTTAATCAAGTCCCATTGGATACATGGAGAAGACGAGGTTCCTCCAAGAAACACTGTTAAAGTCTCTGGTGCCACAAGGAGCCTAGGAAGCTGACACAAAGAAGTGCCCTCAAGTGCACTTTTGATGTGTGTGTTTGAACACAAAGTGCGCATTCTTATTGTATTAGTCAGAGTCCTTCAGAGAAACAGAACCAATAGGAGATATAAATAGATAGAGAGAGATATGAATAAAGAGATTTATTATAAGAAATAGGCTCACACAATTATGGAGGCTGACAAGTCCCATGATCTGCCATCTGCAAGCTGGAAAGCCAGTGATGTAAATCCCAGTCCAAGGGCAGAAGAAAACTGACATCTCAGTTCAAGCAGGCAGGCAGGAAGTAAAGGGTATGAATTCCTTCTTCCTCCACTTTTTTGTTTCATTTAGGCCTTCAACAGATTGGGTGATGCCCCTCCCCATTACTGAGTCCACCGATTCAAATGTTAATATCATCTGAAACAGCCTCACAGACAAACCCAGAAATAATGTTTAACCTGGGCACCCTGTGGTGCTGTCAAGTTGAGACATAAAATTAACTATCACACTCATTGCAGGAGTACATTGTCATGAACGAACCACATGAGAGAACCCTGTAGAATGGTTTTATCTGCCCTTCCCTTGCCCTTCAAACTCTCAGTGGGATCCAACTGGGTGACCCAGTGGATGGATGACAGTGACAACCTGCAGGAGACCTGCTGAGAGACATGTGGTGATGACAGGCCAGCATCCTTGGACTCCACAGCTTCCACTCAGGTAAGCTTTGAAGAAACCATCTAAGCAAGGGACTGTTGAAAGAGTGGCTGAAAGCAGAAATTCTCAAACTTTAACCTGCATCAGAATCACCTGAAGGGTTTGTTGAAACAGATTCCTGAGTCCCATCCCTAGAGTTTCTGATTCAGCACGTCTGGAGTAAGACCCCCAAATTTGCATTTCTGAGCAAATCCCAGGTGATGCCAGGGCTGCTGGTTCAGGGATCACACAGTGAGAGGCCATCGTATAAAGAAAAGGGAGCCTCCCCTGTCCTCTTCTGAGGTCTTTGAACTCATTCAAGTTGCTGGGCCCAGTGGTGAAGATGACTCTCAGGTGGTGTAAGTGACTGTCCTCAGGTAAGAGATTCTAATGTCTTGAGATGAGCCAGTGACCTGAGATGGGAGCAGGGAGTGTGGAATAGGTCTGTACCAGGTCTCCAGGAAATTAGACACGGAGCCAATGTGCTCTCTGCTTCTTCGCAAATGATACACAAAAGTTGTATAGTTGCACCTTGTGTCATACCTGCAGCTTTTTCTGTCTGCCTGAAATAGTCCTGTTCCCTTGGCAAACTGCTCTTCTCCCACTCCAAGAAAATATTTCTGTGAGTTTGGAATCATAGCATTGTGCTCCTGGGCCATAGGGATGTGTGTGACCTTACTACCTTGGCAAATATTCCTTTGGCATGTACCAAACCCTAGCCAATCAGACTTCTTCCCAGGAAATGTCAAAGTTTTTTTTTTTTCCTTTTTGTCTTTTTCGTGTCCGGCAACGGGATCGCAACCCTCGGTGTTGCGCCCGCGCCTCGCTCAGCCAGTGAGCGGGAACCGGTCTGTATGTGGGATCCGAACCCTCGGTGGGAGCGCTGCCGCACTCCCAAGCGGCGCACTGTAGCAGCACGCCACCGGGCCGGCCCGAAATGTCAAAGTTTTATCAGTGGGAAAGTTCTCATGTGTTTCTGGTCACAGAGCTATAAGAATGTGTTCAAGAGCTGTTGTCAGCCACATCCCCCACCACATAGAATGTGTGAGAGAATGAAAAAGACAAAAGGCAAAAGAAGGAGCAGAATGGGCTGGCCCGTGGCTCACCTGGGAGAGTGTGGTGCTGATAACACCAAGGCCACGGGTTCGGATCCCATATACGGATGGCCGGTTAGCTCACTGGGGGAGGGCGGTGCAGACATCACCAAGTCAAGGGTTAAGATCCCCTTACCGGTCATCTTTAAAAAAAAAAAAAGAAGGAGCAGAAGAGAACCTTGCCAGAAATAAGCTTCTGCTTCAAGTCACTGCGGGCCCAGAGCTATTCAGGTTCTGTGACGATTTCCCGGTTCTGTGTTCTCTGACAGTATCTTTTCAACCCCTACTCCTCTCCCATCTCTTCACCCTAATCCCATTTTTTTGTTGTTTTTTGCTTAAAATGTTTTAGTTGGGTTTCTGTCACTTGCAAAGGAAACATCCTACTCATCAAGGACAGAAGTGGGGGAGAGAGAGAGAAGCCACAGAAGGGTGTTGATGTAATCTCATATGTACCGTTAGGCTCCTGCAGCTGTGAGGAACAGAACCTCACTCAGGTCTCCTTAAGAAAAAGAGCAAGGACACAGTGGTGAGACTAAAAGAGGAAAGCCATCAAAAACCCGAGACGGGTCTTAGGGCGGCTCCTCTCTGGGTCTATCTGTCATGGCCTCCCCTCCACGTCATCTCTGCTTCTCAGAGTGTCTGTTCTGTTCTCCATTTACTCCTATCTGACAATACTTTCCCAATTTCCTAGTCCAAATCTCAGGAGGTCAGCTAATTACACTGCTGTCCCTATTGTGCAGAGCCCTTTGTTCCCGGCCATTGTGAGTTGCCAGCTCTCTTTTGATGAGGCACCATCTCTCGTCCTATCAGGGCCCCCCAAAAGACAATAGCAAAAGCTGGGGAATTTAGGATGAGGCAGACACTCCACTATGTCTGTTGTAGAAGATGTGTGTTCCAGAACCTCAGGATAGAAGAGTCATGGCATGTGTTTTAGTCTGTTTTGTGTTGCTATAACAGAAATACCTGAGACTGGGTAATTTATAAAGGAAAGAGGTTTATTTGGCTTATGATTCTGGGACAGCTGCATCTGGCATGAGCCTCAGGCTGCTTCTACTCATCGTGGAAAGTGGCAGGCAGCTGGAGGGTACAAGCAGATCACATGGCAAGAAGAAGCAAGGGAGAGAGAGAAGGTGCCAGGGTCTTTTAAACAACCAGCTCTCATGGGAACTAATAGAGTGAGAACTCACTCATTAATCCCCCCTCCCTCAGGGAGAGCATAATCCATTCATGAGGGATCCACCCCCATGACTCAATCAGTTTCCAACACTGCCACACTGGAGATCAAATTTCCACATAGGAAGAAAACTTGTAAAAATTTTCTTCCACTTGTAAGATTTTATGCTTCATTATAAAGGAGATTCCTATTGTTAATTGAGGTAGCAGAGCAATAATAAAACCACCATAAAAAGATTCCTAAAAATATTTTCATTCTGTAATACAAATACCAGGGTATATTTACCCTATGTAAAGTCATTCATTTGGTTTGACATGCCCCTAGTATTA
Organism: Galeopterus variegatus; assembly: GCF_000696425.1. NCBI lineage: Eukaryota > Metazoa > Chordata > Mammalia > Dermoptera > Cynocephalidae > Galeopterus > Galeopterus variegatus. The sequence continues at coordinate 119,728 of NW_007727344.1, forward strand.
TACAAAGTTTACTTTAAAAAGATATGAAAGGTTGGGAGGGTGTTTTAAATGTAATCTACAATTTTAAAATTTAATTCTACATATTGCCATGCTGTTTCATTATGTATGCAGGAAAGGGAAAAGCAGTGCTCTTCAGACTTCAAAAAAATTAGTCCATGTTTCTTGGCATGGACAAACAATGTTATATTTAAATATACATATATAATGTGAGACCCATTATCTAATACAAATTATAAAATCTAGCCTGTTCACTTTGTAACTTACAATAACTGGAAGTTGATCAAAGAAAACTACTTTCATTTTTATTACATTGTTACTATATTTATGGGCAAAATTTAAAATGTATGATAAAAATCCAATATATAGTAATTGAAACATACAGTCTGACCTCACATTGCTCTGATAAATTTCTTCATTTCTGGCCATTTTCAGCGTTGCTATAGTGAACAGTGTTGACAAGTGGATGAAAAAAGCTTATAAATGGAATTCAGATCACAGATAAAACCGAACATAAACTATCTCCCAACATTTCTGCATGTTAGGAGGCCCAGTTTGTGCCACAGATGGCCATCTCCCAATAATACATAAAACATTTCTTGCTGGAGCTCGGCACACATTGTTGAATGCACAGGTCATTTGAACAGAACAATAATTCAATTCACTTAATAATGACCTCACTGGGAACAAACACAGACACAGGATGATGCTGTTAGAGGAACAAAATTGTACTAGATTTTAAAAAATGAAATTCTTAAAAAGCCACCATGCTCTCTTGTCAAAATAGAACTTAAATGTATTCAGTGTTTAACGACCAGGCAGGCTCACTGAGTTTATTTTAGTCTCTTGAATTTTACTGCTGTGTCTCTGTGCTATGTTTCTTCAGTTTTCACTCTGGTAGCTTCACTTGGAAGGTCAGTGGTGCCCACTGAACCCTCTATTGGCTTATTGGCTAAGCTCATTGATAAAGAAGACTTGAGTTCATCAGTTTTCTTCTCTAATAGCTGAGATGGCAGTCACTGAAGAATGACCGCAGAAACTTTCAGAAGGACATGTGGGAATCATCTAACCAGACCAATAAAATCAGCTATTTATGTAAGTAACAGTTATTATAGCCTCAACCTTCAAGGCCATATTTTTCTAGAATATTTTTCATCTCTAGGGCTAATTTTCTTTCCAGCTTGTAAGGCTTAAAATCCAGAATTCCGGGCCGGCCCGGTGGTGCACTGGATAGTGCACTGCTTGGGAAGCGCGGCCGCGCTCCCGCCCGAGGGTTCGGATCCCACATACAGACTGGTTCCCGCTCACTGGCTGAGCGAGGCGCGGGAGCAACGCCGAGGTTTGCAATCCCATTGCCGGTCCCCGGTCCGGTACGGGGGCAACACTGAGGGTTGCGATCCGTTGCCGGACACGGAAAAAAGACAAAAGACAAAAAAAAAAAAATCCAGAATTCCCTGCATTGGCAGTGATGAATGAACTCAGCCAGGAAAAATCAGAATCTAGATGACCTCTTTCAGCATCTAGATGCCTTACACCACTGAGGTACACAGGATCAGGCCCCACCTATGCAGAGTTTTTAGCCATGATGTTCATTTCTATACTTTAAAACCAAGCCCAACTGCTATTAAAATTAGGCACCTTATTGCCATAGATTTAACTATTAAGACCATGTTCTCTTTCATCATTCACATTTACTGTAAAAGCACACTTAATAAACAGTAGGGGCTTTAAATGTTTTTGCCTAGAACATTTTATTAAAAAGATCTTTAATATTTAGGATCAAAGAATACACTTAAAGAACAAAGGGGTTTCAAAAAAAAACCCACAAAAAAACAGAGAATTGAGATAGAACCTTTTTAAATCATTGTTAATTTAATGTTGGAGAACAGGGAGAAAATTTGTATAGGAGTCTCATCAATAATTGTTTTATAATTTAACTATTTTATTCTTTTTTCCCTCTCCATCTGTCCCAGTAGGCATGAAAATCTAAATCTACTTTCCTATAAAATAGTGCTTTTATGCTTGGGAAACACATTTCTCTATAGGAGCTAACCCATTAGCTTCTTTCTGTACCTGCCTCATCAATATCAGCTGGAATACCCTGTAATAGTGGCAATTTATTAACCTCTTCTGTAAAAGCAGGAGAAAGAACACTCATGCCATTTTTCCATGAGAATGGTGGTTAGGGGAAGGGGTGTTTTTAGGGGTGTAGTGGTATGGGGAGGAAAGAGGGGGAGGGAGTTAAAGAAGCAGAGTACATTTTCCACCAACATATAGAAGTTTTTCAAGATTAAAAAGGTGTCTACAATCCAAACAGTACATGCCTTTTCCCTGAATCTTTCCCTTCCTCCCTTCACTGATACTCGTATTTTTCCCAGAAGACATACTCCTTACCGCTAAAGGAACTTACTGTATGAAGGAGAGAAAATACAGAAGGAAAATAAATAAACATAAAAGGCAGCAGGCAATGAAGGAACCATGTTGATATTATAGGAGCTCAGAGAACATGAGATCTGGAAACGTTCTTGAAGGAACTGTAAGGCTGCATGCAGACCCTGTGAGCAGAGGGAGAATTTTCCTTCCTCTCATACCCCAGGGTGCTACTTTCTCTCCCGTCTGCCAGGGTCCCTCCGCAGCTCAGCCCACCATCTGCGGGGCAGCAGCCCAGCTTCTCAGTTCACCTGGAACCTGCCTGAGGGCTGGGCTAGCCTTGCCAAGACTGAGCAGGATGCTTCCTCTACAGGGAGGGAAAAGCAGGGACGTAGGGCACAGGAAGCCACACTCCTCTCCAGCTTAGGTACTTGGGAAGGTGGGGCAGGAGGGAGAAAAACTCCACTGAATGCTGCTAATGATCACAACAGTAACATTTAAACAACACTTACTGTGCCCAGAACAGTTCCAAGCAATTTATGTGAGGTATTAATCCAGCTAATCCTCACAACCACCCTAGGAGAAAGTACTATTCGTATCCCCGTTTTACAGAAGAAGCACAGAAAAGCTAGGTAACTTGCCTAAGAACACACAGCTACTTAATTGGCATAGTTAGGACTCAAGCCCAAACAGCTCAACCCCAGCACCTCTGTTGTTATACGGTCCATAACTCAGGCTGCATGTCAGAATCACTTGGACAGATGTTCACATTCATACCTGGGCCTCAATACCAAACTACCAATTTAATTGATGTGCAGTGGTTCTCCGGCCATCCGTACCTTTTAAATTTCCTCAGGTGATTCTAATGTGCAGCCAGATTTGCGAGCTACCCTCTCACTGCACTATCTACTTATCTCTGCACCTCTCCTTTCCTCCCAGTTTCTCAGACTGTTGTGCTCTGATGTGAGGCTCTGCCACGCTCCATTTTTCTTCCCATACAAAGATGGCCCTTGTGGTGATTTTAAAATATGTCCACAAATTCTTTGACACTCCTCTCTTCAGAGGGTGGCGCCTGACTCCCTTCCCCTTGAGTGTGGGCTGGACGTAGTGACTAGCTTCTAATGAATAAAATTTAGCTGTGCTGATGGTCTGGGACTTCCAAGACCAGGCCATAAAAGATAATGCAACTTCTTCCTCCCTCGTGAATTGTGAATTGCTCCCTCCGGGGGAAGCTCACTGCCATGTCACAAGAACTCTCAAACAGCCCTGTGAAGAGGACCTCACGGAGAGGACCTCATGGAGAGGAACTGTGGACGCCTGCCAACAGCCAAGGAGGACCTGAGGCTACTGAGTGAGCCAAGTTGGGAGTCAATCTTCCAGCCCCATCAGTCCTTAAAATGACAACAGCCCTGGTTGACATCTTGAGTGCCACCTCATGAAAGACCCGGAGCTGGAACCATCCTGCTACGCTGCTCCCAGATTCCATACCCTCAGAAACTGTGTGAGATAATAAATGTTCATTGTTTTACACTCGTAAATAGTGGGGTAGTTTGTTATGTAGCAACAGATAACTAATACAGCCATCTTCATCCCCCATCCCCCACCCCCAGGTCCACCTACGTTGACTTGGAGTTGGGAAATTGCCAGGGCTGCGATAGAAGGGATCTGACATCCCAAGGTGGAATTCTGAATGCATTTACCATAGAAACATAGCTACATGCATATTTATATATGTCATAAGTATATATGCATAAATGTTGTAGATGCATTAAAAAAAGCCTGGCAGAAACGAGCCAAACTGTTAATAGTAGTAGAGCCAGAGATAGGAAGGGGAGTGGGTTCAGGGGGAGGAAGCCAAGGAGAATTTTCCTTCCTACTTTGTAGACTACTGTGTCATTTGGATATTTCACACTAAAAATCTATCCATGCATCACTTCGGTAATTAAACATTTCTCCTACATAAAAGTGAGGGAGGTTAAAAAAAAAACAAAAAAACAGCATAATCATAGAGTGTTAGGAATAGAGTTCTGCAAGTACATTATGGATACTATAGGATTTTGTAGCCTATCCTGAGGGCCTTAAAACCAGGGAGAATACTGTGAATTGTAGGCACCGTGGTCATGGAGAATGAAAGAACGATGGGCCTTGGAGCCCGGCCCCCACATGTATCTGTGTCTTGGCTCTAACACCAGCTTGGCAAGTCATGCAATGTGCTCTGAGACTGTTTCCTCATCTGTAAAAGTCAGGATAATGATTTGAGAATGAAAAAAGCTAAATATATGAGAAATTATACAGTGAATGATCCAGAGAGGGCGTTCATTAAATGGTAGCTATCATCCTATGGAAAATATGTTCCTAGTTCCAAACACATTCATTTTTACATTATTACATGTAAATAAGTTGAGGGCTCTATGAGTTACATATTTTTGTTGATTCACCTTTTTAGGGGGATGCCAAAGTTTCACGACACAAAGTACACTTTCAAGACACTATTACTGCATGAATTTTGCAAACATTCCAGTGGTCAAATATTTGTTTTCTAGTTAAAGTGATAAAGGCCTGAACAACTCATTTTCCTCAGTTACAGGGGAGAAACTGGGGACAGTGGAGGTGAGCACAAAATCCTAGAGTTGAAACAATGCTAGATCTGAATTCTACTGACATTAGTGCCAAAGAGAGTTGAACCATCCCATCCCATTTACATATACTGGAGGTCACACTCGGGGAGCCCACAGACCCCAGCATGCCAGTACAGTTGTTTTGTTTAACCCATACACTGTTTTTGAAAAGCATTTGAGTTAGTTGTCCACATTTAAATTTGGAAGTTTTCATACAAAAATACAGATTTCATATTGCTCTTAAACTGGCATATTTGGCTATCTTGGGCCAGTTGGCTAGGACTGAGTCATGGATTCCTTCTTTAGGCAGGATAAGAATTCTCCAGGAGGCCATAAGCCCCTCTTGGACTGGCCTGTGTCACTCAGGATTACCTCCTTGCCCTTTAGGCATTGACTTTGCACTTCTGAAATTTTGTATTTTACTCCAGTGTAATAGGAATGTTGTTGGGACAGGATGATCACATGCTTCTGTAATTATAAAAACTGCCTAAGCATGCCTGCAATTAGAGAGCCCAGAAATGGAGGCCATCTTTCTCTGTTTACTTTTTAATGAACCAAAGAAAAGGAATGTGGAACTCTCTAAAATGTTTCTATGAGGGAATGAAGAGCTGCTATTTATAATCTACTGTACCTCTACAATGAGCTAATATTTATCAGGAGGACCTTCAGGCTCTTAAATGCTCTGAAGCTGCACGTCATCACAGCCAATCTATCTGCATCTTCTTTTCCATTTGACTGAGTAGTCTGGGATTCTTTCCCTCTACACGTGCTCATATTCTACAAATGGAAGAAAAAACTGAACTATGACCCTTGCCTTTGATATACATAGAGAGATACCTATCAACTTTGGCGATACTGAGTTCATTTTTAATATCATGGAGTCACTTGTGAATCAATACCTGTCCAATACTTGTCTAATAAATGTTCCTCTCTGACGGTTATTAAAAACAAACAAAAAATAGGTTCATTTCTTTAAGTCTACTTGAGGATCTCTCCATGGCAAAAGCAAAATATGCATTTGTTATAAAAAAAAAAGTCTTTCATTTGCTAGTTAAGTTTTTTAGTCCAAATCTTTTCTCCCAAACATTTTGTTAAGAAAACTTTGAAGCATACAGAAAAGTTCAAAGAATGGCACAGTGAATGCCCACCCATTTACCAATTAGATTCTACAATAAACATTTGCTATATTTACTTTATCATAATTCCTCTATTAGTCTATCAATTCATCTTCATTTTTGATACATTTCCAAGTAACTTGCAGACATTAGTACATTTTACCCCTGGACACCTCAGCATGCATATCATTTGTTTACATTTTTTAAAAAAAGGTCATTGTGGTAAAATATATGTCACATAAAATTTGCCATTCTACCCATTTCTAAGTGTACAGTTATGTGACATTAAGTACATTCACATGGTTGTGCAACTGTCACCATCATCCATCTCCAGAACTTTCTCCTTTTTCCCAGCTGAAACTCTGTACTCCTTAGAGACCAACCCCTCACTCTTCCACCCCTGCAGCCTCTGGCGACTACTGTTCTCCTCTCTGTCTCTATGAACTTAACTACTCTAGGTACTTCTAGTAAGTGGAATCATACAAAATTTGTCCTTTTGTGACTGGCTTAGTTCATTTGGCATAATGTCTTCAAGGGTCATCAATGTTGTAGCATGTGTCAGAATTTCCTTTCTTTTGGGGACGGCCCGTGGCTCACTCGGGAGAGTGTGGTGCTGATAACACCAAGGCCACGGGTTCGGATCCCATATAGGGATGGCCGGTTCGCTCACTGGGTGAGCGTGGTGCTGACAACACCAAGTCAAGGGTTAAGATCCCTTTACTGGTCATCTTTAAAAAAAAAAAAAAAAAAGAATTTCCTTACTTTTTAAGACTGAATAGTATAACATTGTATGTACATAACACATTTTGTTTATCTATTCACTTGTGGGTGGACCTTTGGGTTGCTTCCACCTTTTTTTGTAGGACTTAGAGTAGATTTATATTTCTTCCACCTTCTGGGTATTGTGACTAATGCTGCTGTGAACATGAGTGTACAAATACAAGGATACTTCAAAAAGTTTGTGTAAAAATGGAATTAAAAGATAATATGAATCGGGCTGGCCCGGTGGCGCACTGCTACAGTGCGCCGCTTGGGAAGCGCGGCAGTGCTCCCGCTGAGGGTTCGGATCCCACATACAGACCGGTTCCCGCTCACTGGCTGAGCGAGGTGCGGGCGCAGCACTGAGGTTTGCGATCCCGTTGCCAGTCCCGGTCCGGTACGGGCACGACACTGAGGGTTGCGATCCGTTGCCAGACACAGAAAAAGACAAAAAGGAAAAAAAAAAAAAAAAAAGATAATATGAACCTTTTCATGAACTTTTGAAACACCCCCATATCAGTTCAAGTACCTGCTTTCATTTCTTTTGGGTTACTCAGAAGTAGAATTTCTGGATCATATGCTAACTCTATGTTTAATTTTTTTGAGGAATCTGTAGTTTCTTTTTTCTTTAAAATTTACACATAGTGAAATGCACACATCTGAAATGTACCATTTGATAGATTATGACAAATGTGTACTCCTGTGGATTTTTTTTTTCTTTTTCTTTCTAGGTCCTCACTATATATAAGAATTTTTCAATTAGAATGCTGACATATTCTGTGGCCAAAATCTTGATAAAAAGAATGTGAACTTAGATAACAGCAAGGCATCCAGTTTCAGAATCTATTGAAAGTATCTCTTCACATTTTTAAGTCTGTAAAGAATCTCACACTTTTGAGATCAGAAATTTGTAAAAACAATCATCTCCATCTTCCACTACTGACTATAAACACTTTACCTTGTGTAAGCAATGACTACAGTAGTTTCAAAGAGGGATTTTAAAACAGAAGAATGCGTGTTGAGTTCAGTGTTTTAGCTCCTACACATTACCAGGAACAGATGATCTCTCCCTACATCCATCAGGCAGATTTTCCAGAGTCTAAAGATTCTAAGCAGGCAGTGAGCAAAGTTTATCTTACAGATCAAGAGTTTATATTATTGATAATGAAAACAACAATGTATATAGCATATTTTGGCTATCAGATTGTTCTCCCTACATCCATCAGGCAGATTTTCCAGAGTCTAAAGATTCTAAGCAGGCAGTGAGCAAAGTTTATCTTACAGATCGAGAGTTTATATTATTGATAATGAAAACAACAATGTATATAGCATATTTTGGCTATCAGATTGGCAAAAAGTGATAATAGTGTCATTGAGAAGGGTGTGGAGAAACAGGCATTCTCTGATACCGTAGGTGGCATTAACTAGTAAGTGATTTGCTAATACATGTTAACATTTTTTATATACCTTGTTGCTGACCTTGGAGTTTCACTTCTAAGAATTTTTCCTACAGAGATATTTACTTGTACAAGTACACCAAGATATATTTATATGCAGTTGTTCTTTGCCACATGGCTTGTAGTACAAAAAATTGGAAACAACCCAAATATCAGTCAGAAGGTAACTGCTAAAAATAAATCCTGATATACCCACATTTAACTGGTATAACTTGCTTTACCAGCTCGGACAGAAATGAGGTTACATCGTTTTTATTTTTTCAAATTACATTAGGCCCAAACATCTATGTGCCAGATTAGTGCCAGAGGAAGTCCACTGCCTGTCTCCTCTCTTAAGACCTCTTCCCTCCCCCTGAATTGTCCAACCATCCTGCGGCTTTATTCCTTGCAAAGAGGCCAGTCCTGCTTCTAAATGCCTCCTGGAGAGAGAACTAGAGAATCTGATTAGTCTATTAGGAGTCTTATTTTCAGCGTCTGTTGCTTCTGTTTGCCATAATGTGACTGTTGAAAGCTGCAAAAGTAATAAATAGGGACCAGCATTGTAAAATAAAGATTGAAAAAGAAAAAGGTTTGACTGAGTCTGTTTTGAAAATATAAAAGATTATCTTATTTATCTTTAAACATGATTTATATTTTAAGATATATGTAACAAAATTTAGTTTATACTCTAACCATAACAATGCTCTAATTTTTAGAATAAATGAAGAATGAATCAAGTGTTGATTTGGCGGGGGGAGGGGAGGATAATTTTTCTAACAAAATTATTTGGTAGCAAATTTTGATACCCTTCACTTCACACTGACTTCTATAGCAGAATGACAAGGGTCATTTTGAAAAAAGACATGAGGGTTTCATCAATTTTCCTGAGAGCCTTTCTTAATCCTTTGATATTCAAATAATTTTCCTTTTGAAGAACGTATCCTGTTATCATCCTTGTTGTTTTTCTCATATTTAGTTGTTAACTGGTCTAACACTACCAGACGATCATTTGCTTATGGAACAGTTCTTCAAAATCACTTTCAATGACTTCATAAAATCCTGCATCTTTTGCAAGATTAGCAATTTTACATTGCAACTGAAATGCGTTCTATTTACATTGTATTGTGCGATGTTTATAACATCTGCATCAGCAGAATTGACTGGCTGAGTGGGAATAGATGCTGGTATTAAGTCAGGAGGGCTATGTAAGTGGGGACTAATTTAGTAAGTGGTCAGTTCATTAGTGGATATGTTCCTGTTATGTCCAATCTCTGCTCTCCTACACAACTTAGCAACTACTGGGATTCAGATAATGATAACGAATAGTTGGATAATAAGAAACTTTAGTACTACGCAGCACAAAAAATGAATGAGGTACGTATTGACGTGGAAAAACATTTCACAATTCATTGTTAAATGAAAAAAGCAAGTTACAAATGAATAGTATAACCATGCTTCTATGAAATAATAATAAATGTTAGTATGTGAATCAAAAATATAAATAAATAAGACAATCTAAAATATACTCCAAACTATTAGTAATCATATCTAATGGGTGTGTGGGGAGTGGGGGTAGGCCCATCTTGGTAGCCTTATTTGTTAATAAGCATTTACTGTATTTTTGAATATGATAAAAGCCAATTTAAAACATTTTTAACTAGAATGGCTGAGACAGGGCCAAAGTAAGAAGAAAAAGGAGGAGGATGAGAGAAGGAGGAGAGAAAGAAAGAAAAGGAAAAGAAATATAGGTTATCACTAGATTGATGTCCGGACAGGGTACTCCTAGAGTTTTTATTAGCCCATTTTGAAGGGGTATAAAAGGATTCTTCAGCTGGAACCTGTTTTGTTGTAAACACTCCAGAGCTCATTTTCAAAATAATCAAGCCATAAACATTTTCTGAGAATTTGTTATTTTCAAGGTACTATGTGGCACTTAGTGCTCATAGGAATGCTAGGATCTTTAAGACTTCTAAAGCCTATCCTCCAAAAGCTAACACTCTAGTTAAGAAGATAAGAAAACCCTCACTTGAAGTAGGAAAAAGCTCCTGGCCTTCCGTGATCGAGCCTGAGCTCGATGGCACAATGTGTAATGGTGGAGAAATTGATCAGCTGATTTCTCAGAGTCTTTGCTTCCACCTAGGGTTCTATAGGTCCAAGCGTTAGACGCGAGTCAGCACTGAGCACAGGATATTCACCTCCAGAGAAAAATGCAGCTCTTTATCTTCCATGACAAGGGAAACCCACAGACTGATCCAAAGGCCAATTAGAGCTCTATCTAGATTTTATTAGAGTTCCGGGGGGCTTTTGATACACATGCTCATGAAATGAAATGGTGAATAGTAGGGTATGTGTTATTATTATTTCTGCCTTATTTTGTGAATCAGGAACTTGAGATTAACTCAAGGTTGCTCTGCTGCTAGGGGCAGAACCAGAATTTGAAACTAGGATCTTTGACTCCAGAGCCTGCACTCTTAGTTTTATGACCCATTCCTTTATCACTGCAGATTAAAGGCTAATCATCACATGGTACTTGTGCAAGGAAGAGATATTTGGCATGGCACTAATCGATGTGTATATTTTCTGTGTAGTTTTACCCCAGGAGAAATGAGGAAACCAGTTGTATGAATGAAATCTGGAGAAAGGTAATACCTCTTGGCAAACAACAGCACTATCCATGAAATCTCTACAGTCTTCCTGGATAAGAGGTTGGCAAGATTTCCGTACACTTGGTCTTCCTTTCCACTCCTGGAAATAATCCCTTTAGGGCAGAGTTGAGGCACATTCACAGAGTAACACTTTCTCTTCTGCCTCTATTCTTGTTGTTTAGTGAAAACAATCTGCTTCTTATTTCCACTCTTGGGATAGCACATGAAATGCAAAAACACTCCTTTTTTATGGAAAATGTCTGGAAGTCATTGCCTTGAAAAGTTTTTAAAAAGTATTCTCAACATTCCAAACAATAGGAAAATAACTTGTAGATAATAAGTGCTAGGGTTTGACTGCGTACCCCAAAAGCATGTGTTGGAAACTTAATCCCCAATGCAACAATGTTGGGGGGTGGGGCCTAATGAGAGGCGGGCTCCACCTCACCATCATGAATAGATTAATGCTGATTTAAAAAGGGCTTGAGGCTGTGAGTTTGATCTTTTGCTCTCCCTTGCCCATGTGATGCCTTCTGCCACCTTACAACGCGGCAAGAAGGCCCTCACTAGATGTGGCCCCTTGACCCTGGACTTGCCAGCCTTCAGAACTGTTAGCCAAATAAACTTCTGTTGTTTATAAATAACCCAATCTGTGGTATTCTGTTACAGCAGCACAATATGAACTGACAATGAGCTACAAATTCTTTTTCTACTTTGCCCTCTTTATCTCTGAGAATGTAAGGACTTAGTATTAAACATTGCAGTTATTTATGGACAACCTCAAAGGTCTATGAAAAATGATTATTTACAGTTTTGCTGAGGCAAGCATCAGAATCCCAAACATTATTTTCTGAGAACAAATCACTTGATTAGTAAGTGGGCCCAACCATCTACCTGGTATTCACATCTCAAGCAATATCTTATGGTTCTAATTGTCATATCTACAAAAAATCCGTGAAAAGATAACTTTGTTTCTTTGTGAAAAATGGCCCTGTAAAGAAAGTCCACTGCTAGTGCTAGTGCTGAAAAATGATGGCATTTATTAATTTGCATGATTATATTAAGATAATTGCATGATTATATTTATATTTAGATTACAATTAGATGTATGATGTTGATGGCCTCTTGATACACTTATAGATTCGAGGTCTCTGTGTACAGAAACATTTCTCTGCAGCCTGGCACATGTCTTCCTTGAACAGAGATGGCAAGATACCTTCTAGTTTCACCGGTTGGTTAGGGAAAAAAAAGGTTATATTATATTACTCTGATCTTTGGGGGGCAAGCACCTTTGGTAAAGCAAATGTACTGTGTGACTGCTAGGGCCCGAGCTTGCTATTTAGCAACAAAAACTCTCTTGAATCAGTGAAGTGGTTGTTTTCCCCTAAATTTTTTTTTCTTTTTTTAAATCCTCTGTAGTTGACCTTGTTGTTCACCATTCTGCAGCTGAGAAAGGGCTCATTGTTTTCAGCTGAGAGTTCCATATAGCAATCACAATAATCCCAGGATCATACAAACCACTGAATTAGAGCAGCTCCCCAGGCAGATATCACTAGGCTGTTGACAGGTAAAGAGCTGATGCTATCTTTGATGCATATTCTGCACACCCTCTTCCTGGGAATGTTATTAGGCATGTTGGGTTCTAAGTGGAGCACTGAAGGTTGAATCACTTATTATTCTGCACATGCCCCTTACCGGTAGCCACTGAAACTCAGACGAGAATCCTCTATCCAGGATTTGATTGTGATGACACCTGGCAAGATGTCAAGCATCTCCAGAGGTCTTAGATGTCTGGCCTGTTGCCATTTGAGAGATGGCCTCTGCTTTTAATTTGGCCTTCACGAGAATGTTGCAAAAAATTATTCTTATACCTGGTTCTAGCTATAATTCTTAATGGTTGTCTTGGAAAGATGGTAGCATCATATGGTTGGGCTTATAGAATCTGAAGAATCTTTGCTGTCTCAGGAATTCAAGGAAACTTAATTTCCAGTCCTGGCAAAGATCCATTTTTTGGAACCACTTGTTTAGCCTTGTTGCCTTGAGTCAAATAAAGCAAGTTACTCTTTATGAAGCATGAACAATGCCAGAAACACATCATTAAAATGTTAATTTAACTTGACTTGTTGAGAGGTATGTATCCAGACAGTTTTGTTTACCTAAAAGTGACTGAAATTAGTGGTATTGTTGTTGATCTAGAATAATTCAGGTCATGTGAATGAGCATTCTCAGGCAAGGAGAACATGTGTGGTATGAAGGCTTTCCACCTTTGCTGTATGTTCAGGACCAAAGTATAAAACATGCTTTCTTCAGAGTTGTTGACTCTGTACTTTTGGCAAACATTAAACTCACTTTTAGGAGGAAGGGAAAAGCTAAAATATATTTGGCTAATAGTTTAATTTTACAATCTTGGGTTTTTCATTTGTTCTTCTCTTTTCTGAATTTCCTCTGAACTGAAATGGGACAAAGGTCTTTCTCAAATGCTAAGATCTAGTTTTGCAAATCACCCACCAGCAGGTCCATCATAGAAGTTAAAACTTTGCAAGCCCAAATGTCACAAGAGTATTCTTTTCTATTTGCCAAAAATAAAATCCCAAATTACGGCTTGGACCATACTGTAAAATGTAAATAATGTTTTAATGAGCACTATAGAGGAAGAGTGTGCTGGGCCAGTCGCCCACCACTGAAGGGCTGGATTTAAGTGTATCTTGGGTCATAATGAAACTAGTTTGGTGGTCTTAGCCTCCCTAGTAGACATTTTCCCACATTAGAAAACCGGCACAGGATCTCATGCAATTCCTTACAAAGGACTATTGCAGCTCTGCCCAAAACCAGAACTGGAGTGTGGATGGGGTAACTGGAGGAGATGCTAGAGGAGAAACAACAGGGAGCCTTCTAATCCAAAGTTAAACTCCTGCCTAGATTTAGGAGGAAAAGGGAAGGGGGAAAATACTGGCATGTGTATTTTTATTTCTGTCCAAATCCTGTAATCTCAAATACCATCTGAAGACATCTCCTCATTTCCATTTCCTTTACTGTCCATGTTCTTGACTCTGCAAGAATATATTTTTCAAAAGCTTTGATAAGAGCATTATGTTAACCTGTCTATACTAATAACTCCAGTTCCTGAAGCTACAGAACTAAACACCCACATCTCAACTAGATTCCATAGGAACTGTATTGAGTCTTTCTTACCTCTCCCTGATTCCAAGTTCCTCTTCTCTAACTAACTATATCTCACTTGTCCCTCCATCCAGGTGCAGTCCCAGTTCCCACAGGGAGCCCTCTGTAGTGACGAGCTCACACCTTCGTCTCTTTTTTGCACTTGTCTGTATAGAACAGTTAGTTAATGCCTAATCATATACATCTGATCAACTAACCTCCTATTACTATTCTACTTGACTGGTTGAGAGTATAAGAGAACATTTAAAAGGTAGAGGGAAAAAAAAACAAACATAAGATGCTCCATTCCTGACCTCACTATACTTCAACGAGAGGATTCTTTAGTTCTTTTTCTCTTTGGAAAAAGACTCTAGCTCTAAATCCCTTAATGATTCTACCTGATTTAAATCTGACTCTAATCCTGCATGGCAAATTAAGATTCTGTATCTTTTCACCCTTGCTTCTGGAATAGTTTATCTAACCCAACTGCATGAGAAGATCAGATCCTCAAAGTGATCCAAAGGTATTCCTACGGGAATGGTTGCATCAGCTCCAAGGGCAACAAATGGTGCTAACTCCCACTCCTCGGGGACACCCTGACTTGGACAGTGCATGGGGGCTTCAGCAGTCGTTGCATGTAGAGACCCACATACTGAAGGAAGGACATCTGTTTCTTCTGATTGCATGTAGAGTTTTCTGGACAGTCACTACTAGTCTAATATAAGCATCCCCATCTCCACCCCCATCCCACCCCATCCCCCAAATAAAATCCTACAAACCTATCTTCTACAGTACTTGGAGGAAGAAGGCATTGTCCCTGGGAGGCTCCTGGGTAGCCAGCCATTAGTAGAAACCCTGAGGTTTGTCCTAGCACAGTACTTCCCTGTAGCGGGATAAGGTGCCTTTCCTGGAGCTGGGCCGACTTTGCCCTAAGGTTACATTTCTACACAAAGAAGCCTTTAAGGGTGCTGTTGCAGGCCTCCACAGTGGAGGTTTATGTCTGTCGATCTTAGAAAAAAGGAGGCCGTAATAAAACTGCAGGAGCCAGCAGTGGGGAATTACAACTCCAGTATCAGCGGAGGTCTGCCTCTCAGCCCTGCTAGACGCTAAGCACTGGCCTCTCTAAGGAGGAAGAACAATAAAGCGGAAGGAATTTAAGTCAATTGGCTGCTGGATTGCATTAGCAGGACTGGGAGAAGGGGGCACTTGCGGAGGGTGGGGCACTTGCAGAGGGTGGGGCACTGATTCTTGGCCGCTGCCGTTGTGCCAGCCAAGCTGGGAGCTCCAGCATCGGAGGGAATAGGAAAAGTTCACCCAAGTCAAACAAGTCGGGAGGCCTGTGATGTGCTGACACCCAAGCTGGAGGCTGTGTGTGCAGCAGCCATTGCACCTCCAAGTGGAATTCATTACAGTTAATATGAGCAAATACTAATTAAGGTCCCAGCGAGTGACCACGATAGGCAGAAAAACAGGAAATACATCAGAGGGTGGGCCTGAACACTTTGCAAAGACACAGGAGGGAGAACGAAGATAGCGGCATCTGGGAGCTAGGCAAAGAGTGCTAAAGAGTAGACCTGCTTGGTTGGGGGTGGGGGGAGCAAGTGGGTAATGGTGCTGAGAATAGAGAGGACATCGCTGCCACCTGTCCTTCTGGACAATCAGGGCTCTGCGGCCCTGTTTTGGCAGTGTGGTCCTGATGCCTGCGTGGAAGCCTTGTTGGATCCAGCTTGAGAGCTTCTTAAAATATCCTTGGGCCTGATGCAATATCACTTTGTGATGCCACTGCATTGCGATGTGGTGACAGGATAACCTGGTGGTGGGGAGGGAAGGCCTTTTAAGTCTTCATCTGATTTTATCTGAGAAAAGCCAAATGAGCCCAGCATTCCCAGAGGAGAATGGGTCTGTTGGAAGAGTGGTTAAGCTCTCTGATGTGGAAGAAATACAGTTCCCGTCCACCCACCCCCACCACAGAAGCTGGACACCTGGGGAGTCGCTCAGTCAGGAAAAGCAGGCTCTGGAGGACAACCCCAAGGGGCCCCTCAGCAGTCCACAGGGCACTCCAAAAAGCCAGGGGTGTGGGGTGTGGGTGGAAGGGCTGTGCTAAAACCAGCTTTCACCCCGAGAAAGCAGCACAAAAAAACAGGCAGCTTCCCCCTTGATTATGCCCTCTGGGTAAAGACCAAGGAGTTGGATTGGGGAAGGGGAGAGCAGACAGGCCTATACTGGGGAAAGCCACCAAGAGCTACCAAGAGCTGGCATCACCCTCCAGGTTGGGCCTAGGTCATCTCCAAATAAAGACAGTTTACCTGGCTCTAGGCAAGTCCTTCTTCTGCATAATAATTTGAATTTTGAAATATGACTTAAACCTTGCAAAGGACTGCAACTCTTTTCGCCCTCCCCCAGGCTATTCTACTTTTTTTTTTTTTTTTTTAGGGGCAGAGGTGGGTCACAGGGAGGAAGGTTTAACATGTTTGCCCCTTTATCAAAACGTGGAAATTGTCAATCACTTCTCCCGCCATCCCCG
The DNA here is from genome assembly GCF_000696425.1 of Galeopterus variegatus. Taxonomy (NCBI): domain Eukaryota; kingdom Metazoa; phylum Chordata; class Mammalia; order Dermoptera; family Cynocephalidae; genus Galeopterus; species Galeopterus variegatus. The sequence continues at coordinate 136,348 of NW_007727344.1, forward strand.
CCCCCAATGCTCAAAGTGTTCAAAACTAAAAGCTGCAGCATCTTTTCAGCAAGTAATCAGCACAAGTTGAAAGGCACATGCTGTTGCATTTCTGATCAGATTGTATGTTAAGCAGGAAAATATCCCCCCTTCCCCCCTTTTTTTTTTGGCTAAATGCATGTCTGTTTAAAGAAGCCACCAGGCAGTGCCTCTCACTTTGTCTTGGCAGGGCACAACCATCAGACGAAGTGGGAGGAAGAAACATTAACTTCAACAGCTGTTTCTTGACCCCGGCTGTCAGTCTTCCCAAGAATAAATTTTGGAGAGTCCTATTTGAAACAAAGAGGGAGTTTGGGGGGAGAGAAAAGTTGGTTGGTTCCAGGGAGGCCGCCCAAAGAAGCAGGGAACAAGATGTTTGCAGTTACCACGCAGCCTGCAAGCTTCTGCCGGGTGCAGGGATGGAGCAAAGTAACTTGAAAGCTCCCCTCTCGGCGCCCTGTGCCTGCAGCGTCCCCCCCTAACGCGCGCCCAGATCCAGCGCCGGTGGTAAGAGCCGTAGCTCGACTACAGTAATTCCCCAGCTCGGGCGGCTTGAAACTGCTCGGGCTGAATAGCATTTGCTGTTCCGTCCTGCGGCCGCCTCCCGCCGCCGCCGCCGCGCTCCCTGCAAAGCAGCTCTCATTATCCCGGAAGTTGTGCTGACACAGTCTCGCTGCCACCAGAAGTTTGTCAACATCAAACTTCTCCTGTGTGGGGTACGTTCACCTTCCACGAGTATTTAATCGAGCCAACAAGCAAACAAACAAACCCAAATAAACCTGCCCGTGATGTCATGGTCTTTTCTTTTCTTTTGCTTTCCTGGAAGGCTGGGGCTGTTAGGCATGTGCTGGTGGGCGCTGAGAGTGCCTCTGGGCTTCTGGGGGTGGGAGAGATAAGGGACGGCCCCCGGGGTGGGGAGTGGGGAAGGGGCTGTAGAGGGGGCTTGCGGGCCCTGGGGGCTGGGGGCCAGCGGGTTGGTCCTGCATCCTGTTGGCTGCCGCAGGTTTTGAGGAAGGTGGCTTTGCGTCCCCCGCCCCGCAACAAAGGTTATTTGGAAGCGGTGGTGAGGCAAAGCTGGAGGGGGGGTGGCTGGTGGCGGTCGCCCATTGCGCTCTCAGTACTCCTGCAGGACATTTCTGCAGATACCTCTCGAGATCTTTCGGAGTAAAGGGCATTGGGGTCATAAAATGTATTTTGAGACCTTAACCGCAACATGAAAGAAATCCATGGGATTTGAGGGCAGGGAGGTGCCACCTTCTCTGTCTTTAATAGGTCTGTTGTGATACCTTGATTAAACCATTCGGTCCAAACTTAACTGACTCCTTTCCCTAAGCCAGGTCTTGGTGTTTAGTTCCAGTTGCTGCTACCTAGCTTGGGTGTTTGTGGTTTCCAGTTGCTCCCCCGCTGAGATGCTCCTGGCGCTCCCCCAGCGCTAGGGGACTCCGGTTAACCCTTTCCGTTCCGTACTTGTACCGGGACACGTTCGATCTCGCTCAGATGCTGGAGAGGACAAGTTCGGCCTTGCAGAGTTGAGACCCTAGGCATTCATGAAGTGGTGCCACTTGGGGGCCACACGTTTTCGTGGAGGATCTGGAAGTTCAGACACCGATATGAACTTTGTATCTAGTTTGGAATGCCACATACTGCATTCAAACAGTAGAGACCAGAGAGGTAGTTGCGGCATCCCGCATGTAATGTCACATGTGGGCGGCTGAGAGGTCTCAGTATCCCTAAAGGGAGCAACCCAAAACCTGTTTTCCCGAATTGGAAATATACCCACTTGTGGGTGCAGCAAAATTCTTCTCTTTAAAAATAAGTCAGAGTGAGTAAATATTTCTGCAGAGAATATGCCCATTATCTCACTATGATATCGTGGGAGTGGGGAGGCAGGTCTAATCCATTTAGGGAGCCAGGGAACTCTATTTAAGCTTTTTGTTGGTCAGCTGTTAGTAACCATATTTTTAGAGGGTTGGTCCTGCATCCTGTTGGCTGCCGCAGGTTTTGAGGAAGGTGGCTTTGCGTCCCCCGCCCCGCAACAAAGGTTATTTGGAAGCGGTGGTGAGGCAAAGCTGGAGGGGGGGTGGCTGGTGGCGGTCGCCCATTGCGCTCTCAGTACTCCTGCAGGACATTTCTGCAGATACCTCTCGAGATCTTTCGGAGTAAAGGGCATTGGGGTCATAAAATGTATTTTGAGACCTTAACCGCAACATGAAAGAAATCCATGGGATTTGAGGGCAGGGAGGTGCCACCTTCTCTGTCTTTAATAGGTCTGTTGTGATACCTTGATTAAACCATTCGGTCCAAACTTAACTGACTCCTTTCCCTAAGCCAGGTCTTGGTGTTTAGTTCCAGTTGCTGCTACCTAGCTTGGGTGTTTGTGGTTTCCAGTTGCTCCCCCGCTGAGATGCTCCTGGCGCTCCCCCAGCGCTAGGGGACTCCGGTTAACCCTTTCCGTTCCGTACTTGTACCGGGACACGTTCGATCTCGCTCAGATGCTGGAGAGGACAAGTTCGGCCTTGCAGAGTTGAGACCCTAGGCATTCATGAAGTGGTGCCACTTGGGGGCCACACGTTTTCGTGGAGGATCTGGAAGTTCAGACACCGATATGAACTTTGTATCTAGTTTGGAACGCCACATACTGCATTCAAACAGTAGAGACCAGAGAGGTAGTTGCGGCATCCCGCATGTAATGTCACATGTGGGCGGCTGAGAGGTCTCAGTATCCCTAAAGGGAGCAACCCAAAACCTGTTTTCCCGAATTGGAAATATACCCACTTGTGGGTGCAGCAAAATTCTTCTCTTTAAAAATAAGTCAGAGTGAGTAAATATTTCTGCAGAGAATATGCCCATTATCTCACTATGATATCGTGGGAGTGGGGAGGCAGGTCTAATCCATTTAGGGAGCCAGGGAACTCTATTTAAGCTTTTTGTTGGTCAGCTGTTAGTAACCATATTTTTAGAGAAATTAGGTCTACAGTCTTTATCTTCAATAACAAAAGGCAAGGTGCTTTCCCCTGTTTTTCAAACTGCTCTAAACAGGAAAATTCTACTAGCCCCAAGGGGATAGCTTACCTTAAAACACAAAACAAAATATAAAGAAAATGTAACTGAGGTGTTTCCCTGGGATCAGAAGGGACTTTTGACAAGACAAATCAAACATTCAAATACAGTGATAGAGCAGGCCGTCCTTACACATACACACACACAAAGAAAGAAATGTATTTCCTTGAAAGTTTAGCTATTTACTAGTGAGTTTCCCCCTTGGCCATGCCACAGAAGTTTCTCTGAATTATTCATATTTTTCTTTGGGTAGTATTATAATTTTATTCATTTATTTTCTTATAATCCACAAAGTACTACTCAACATGTTGTACCTCAGTGTAGACATCAATCAAGAAGGACATGTGGAGGATTCCATTTCCAACTCCATGTGCATGAATTATTTGCCCTGGTTGTTAATCTGTCAGGGTGTGAAAAGCCTGATTTACAAAGGTTGGAGGACTCTTGCAGAACAAGGTATTGTATAGTTTGTATGGTTGGGCTTATTTACAAATAAAACCATTTCACATTTCTGTCCTCAATTTCCTAGTTGCACAAGGATAATTTTCATAGTTTTCAGTTCCTAGTTCCGGAATGGGAGCAGTAAGCATGAGGAAACAATTTCTTTTTACAGTGATGTGAGAGCATTATGCTCATCTGGATTTAGTTACTTCATAAGGTAAATATCACTAAATGTGCATTGGGATCTTTGGGGATCTAAGGCGCTGGACGGGTGAAAATAGACTACTGTGAAATGCTAAAGAATGTCAAACAACTGAATTCATTTGCAGAACTAATTGGGTCAACTATGATATTCTTTAAAGTGGAGATTAATTTGAAAAAAATTTAAACATATTTTCAGTTTAATTTTGGTTACATTGAGGTTATTTTAATCAGTATGATTTTTAGAATTTAACCCCAGGAATTCAATTAAAACAGACCCTTCCGAAAAATATATACTCACCAATGAAAAATATCCACTAAAGAAAATGTAGGTTTTGAATTTCATGCTAATTACATTTTCAAATAATGAAGTTTTTGTAACTATTTTTATTTAAAGGCAAAATATCTGTATAGATAATAGTCAAAGCTAACCCAACTGCTTTAAAAATTAATGAATAACAATGAAGTTCATGAATAGCACAATACTGCCCCTCCCTGCCTCAGGAAAACAAATGTATTAACTTCATTCTCCTAAAATAACAGTCATTTATTGATGGGTAAGATAATTTTATTGCTAAAAAAGATTGTAGATGATTTTTGCAATTCATAAGACTTGGCCCTGTTTACTAGACTTAGATTTCTTCCCAAAATGTAAATCTGTTTTTATCTTTTTGCATGTCTGAATGCTATTTCTTTTCATTAATTTGCCATCTCGACATTTCTTTCTCATTTTTCTAAGTTCTCCTCCCCCCTCATTTTAGTAGTTCACATGAGTAACTCAGGGTTTTCAGGCCTTCGTTTATATTTGGTATATAGATAATGGCATCATTAGTCAGTGCTTTCATTCGTCTAAATTTGTCTAAACATATTGGAAGCTGCCCATGAAATTTTCCAATGAAAGTGACAAATGGTTGTCAATCAAGCGGCCCCACCCATTTCAACCTTGTTTTGTATGATATGTGAATGTTTGTATATATTTCTTCCATAAAGATAGGCGAGACTATTTTTTGATCTGGACATCTGCCTGCTAAGGCAAGTTTCCCAGGCAGATCACTGGCTAGCATTAGACTAAATTTGCAAAATTTAACACCAAATGAATGACAAAAGAAAAGAAATCATATATGAAGTTAAATAATGGCAAAATCCGTTCCCTTAAGATAAATATTTTTTTGTTGCTCTAAATTTCAAGATTCTACAGTTTACTTTAGATGAATTTATATGAGAAAGGTAAAATCATTTCAAGCCAGCGAGCAAATTTGGGTCAAAAAGAAAGCAGTTCTGTGTGTGTGTGTGTGTGTGTGAGAGAGAGAGAGAGAGAGAGAGAGAGGGAGAGAGAGGGAGAGATTCTTGCTTCCTATTGGGCTGTTTGGGATTTTCTGTTTTAAAAAAATTTGTATATATATATATATATATTTTAAAATACCTACATATAGTATACTGTACTGTGTGTGTGTGTAGAGAGAGAGAGAGAGAGAGAGAGAGAGAGGGAGAGAGAGGGAGAGATTCTTGCTTCCTATTGGGCTGTTTGGGATTTTCTGTTTTAAAAAAATTTGTATATATATATATATATATATATTTTAAAATACCTACATATAGTATACTGTACTGTGTGTGTGTGTATTATACTGTACTCTGGTGTCCCAGTTCTGTTTTCCTTCTTTGTTTTTAATAACCAGTCCAATCTTGAGTGCTACTTGATAGGTGACTGTGCTTATTAAGAATTGATGCCAGTTTTAATCTGAGATTACTTTGGCTGTGCTTGAAATCTATTGCTGTTTTATAACCTATAACATGTTTTTACATGTTTAGGAGTGCTGCTGCTGCTGCTGCTGTAAAAAATTCTGTGTTGATATTAATGAGTCTATGTGTTTAGCCAAAAAGTGCTGTATGCTAAGATCAGACAGGAAGGATTCTAAAAATCCTAAACGGGTTAGTAAACCCTTGATAATAATTGTAGTTTTATGGATAAACAATATTTTTAACATTTTAATACTACATAGAATTGTCATTTTTATCTAAAGTTGTTATGGAATTTCTTTGTCCATAAGGTATATTAAAGAAAAGTTTATAATTTGAAGTTATCTTATTTGGAAATGCTTTGGAATGAAGCTAATCTTTACACGCAGGACTACAGATTGCAATTTCACTTACCATTATCCATGGCAGAATGTTTAATTTTACTCCTGTGACCCAAAGAATTTTTAGTGACTTTTTAAAAGTGGAATATAGACAGTATCTCCAGTTCATTGCAAATGTGGGAATTCGATAAGTAATGCTCCAAATCACCATTCACTCTATGACTTGTTATTATAATGAGTAGACATGAAAAAGAAGTTACCAACTTTTAAACTCTGAGTTTAAAAGTTTAGAATATGCTTTGATTGTGGTGATAGAGTCATCATGGCAATTACATTTTAGCATTCAATGTTTTTTTGGTCCACCAGTGCTTTTCTTCCAAATTTCCTATATATAAGGGTACAAACGAGATTTTTCTACTGGTCTATTCTGCAAGCTAAACTTGCTTTCTCAAAACCAGACTGGGCATCTCTTTCTGTTTACAAATGAAAACAAAGAATCCTGAATTAGGAAAAAATCTGGCTCTCTTGCTTATGATTTTGGAAACAAGCAATTTTTTTATATATAGATTTATGTCCAAGGGCTAACTGTCTTTTTTAAGGGAGAAAAAAGAAGCCTTGGTTTTGTTAATAAACAATACTAACCCAGCTCCAAACTACTACTGGGAATTAGATATGGGAATGTTCAAGCTGTTCTGACTTAAATTTTCAGATATGTAACACGTGTGACGACCACCCACCTAGTGGTTAAATAAACCACCTAGTGGTTTACTTTTCTTCAATTTTCTGAACCCATTTGACTTTGGAGATTTACATATGACGTAAATCTCTGTGCTCAGGAGCCTGGTGTGGGAATTCTGACCTAGCAGAAGCCTCCGGCCTCGGTTCCTTCTCCTATTTTCCTCCAGGCCATCCCCAGTGGTTTGTCCCCACTGGGCCTCCTCTGGAGCCCTGGGAGGCAGCTGTTGAAAGGCAGGGACCTAGACTGACCCTAGGGGCACAGATTGACAGGTACATCCTTACTTATAAGCTCTTTAAGGCTAAAATTAGTCAGTTCCTCTCCACTCCCAGACTATTTTTAGCCAAAGGACTTTAAGGATGGAGAAGTTCTAGAAGAAGCCTGTAAACTGAGGCTGCATTCAGGTTGTGGTTGTTGGAGAATCCACAGCCCAGGCCCAAAAGCTCTTTAAAATATTTTATGATCATTGAAAGGCTCAGAAAGAATCCCTAAATGCATTTAAAAGTCCCAGAAACCTACCCATTTAGCCAGTGCTTGTAACCACACTGGGCCCATTCCCATAACAAGAGCACGAGGAAGCTTTTGGGCAGGCTTGGAAAAACGACAAAGATGGATGTTTCCCATCCCACCATTCCAAGGAGAAGATTGGAGGACAGGCGGCTGAAGGGACGGATACCCAGTCCAGACATTTGACAACTCCTGGGTACTGGGCCAAGCACTGGGCACAGCTCCAGTGGCCGGGCCCATGCCTGGGGCACTCGGTGGTTTGAAGCTGGCAAAAAACAACACTCCTGCCGGCAGGAAACTGAGTTGAACAGATTGGGAAAGAGCAAAAACAGGCTGCATAGGAGGCTGGCTCCCTGGACTTGAGTTTTCAGTTGTTAGCAGCAAGCCAGGGTAGAGCTGATGCTGGGCTTCCTCCTGCCTGGGGGACTGATGGGGGTGGGACTAAGTCCAGGGAGTGTGCAACCCATGAGGACCCAGCACACGGAGGCACAGAGGGGAAGCCTGGCATGTACCCCGCTGGAAAGAAAACCTCGGCATGGCAAACTTCATCAATTTAAGACTTCCCAGGCTAGCTTTGCCTGGGCTCTGGAGGACCCTCTGAGGGTGAGCACTGGGACAGATACAGGGTTTTCCCTGTGAGTCCTGATGCTTTATAATTTCTTTAAAATGTTAGAACTTCCTTGTCTCAGGATTTATCTCAAGAAGTTTCTTCAAGAGAGTAAAGAGAAGAGCAAAATGTTCTTAGCCTTTATTTCTCCTTTTTAGTTCTTACCCTAATTTTGTAAGAAAAAGAAAAATTCAAAGCTGTGCGAGATCCCTCCTTGCTGCTATAGCCTACTCATGTTGTTGATGTGCTAAACCACTGCAACTGTTTCTCAAGGGTTAAAAGTTGCAAAGTCAGTCCTACTTCCCTACTTGCAGAAGAAGGCAAAATAGTTCTGAGTTTCAGAGAATTCTGGACCTGGGGGAACCCAGGCATTGGGTTAGAGCCAAGAGAATAAGAAAGAGAATGGAAATTTGAATTTGCAGAAATCCAAATTGGCCTCAGGTTAATACGAAGGGATTTAAGTTGGTAGCTCAAATAAGGAACAGAAAACAAAAACTATTTTTCTTCTCTAAGTGAGACTTGACAATGAAACTCAATAGTCACCTCAGACCTCGTGTCAAGGGAAGTGGTATCTTACAGTTCCATGTGGTGACCAGTGGCAGATGAGCAGACACTCTTGGTCCTGGATGCTCTGGCCACCACCTTTCTTTCCAACATTATCTAGCACAACATGGTCTCTGTATCTCTCTGCTCTAACCACACAGGTCTTATTCTTGATGGCACTTTGCATACGCTGTTCCCTTTGCCTAGGGAGCCCTTCCTTTCTCTTTTTGTCAAGTTAATTCCTTCTTATCCTCAGCTCAACCATTATTTATACAAGGAAACTTTCCCTAACTAGGTCAGTCTTCCCTGATAGTCTCTTCTTAATGGCAAGCATCACAGTTACGATTTTGCATTTATTTGTAAGATTATCTCATTAATGTCTGCTACTCTTGTAGTTGTAAGCTCTATGAGGACAAAGACCTTGTGTGCTTTTGCACCATTATATTTCTACTTCCTAGCATAGTGCCTGATGTAAAATGGGTCACAGTAAATATTTGTTCTGTGAAGTCAGGCAGAGAAGCAGGCTTCAATGTGGACTGAATCAGAAGAAAATATGAGAAAAAAAAAACTCGTTTTCCTCAAATACACTAAAGGTAGGCAACCCCTGAAATGGAAGGCAGCAGATACACGGGCTGCACATGCGTTCACGAACACCTATGTGCCAGGCTCTGAGCTAAGGCTTAAGCATATGTGATGAATGGGACACTGGCCTTGTTCTCATGCTGTCTTTAAAGCTTCTCTTAAATGTACATAAGCTAATGCTAATGATGATGATGTAATGACAATCTGAGTGATCATATGTATAGTAAATTGAGCATCTACTGTATACCAGATATAGTATAATATAGGTGCCTTACATTCAATTCATTTAATTTTCACATAACAATATATGAGGTAGGCATTTTATCATCTCTAGTTTATAACTGAATAGGAGCCTCAGAGAAGTTACATTTCTTGTTCAAGATTACTCATCTAAAGAGAGAACTCAACCAGAGCCTCTGGTCTGAATGACTTTGAAGTCTGCAGTTTTGGAAATAAGAGGTAGGAATGAAATTTGGGCAGAAATGAATCTGAAATCGCCCTAAAATCTCAAACTTCAATATCCTATTCTGTGGTTGCAACCTCCTGTCCTTCCAAGTCTTTCTTTCATCCCAACCCCCAGTCAACCTCACAGTGATCTTCAGAGCCTCACTATTTCCTGTCCCTGTCCACTGGCCTCCTTCCAGCCCCACTTCTGTCCTTAGCTTTCGCCAAGGCTTGATCCTCTCATAGCCCTCTACTTTCACTCATCCATCAGTGAAATCTCAATGCCATGTCAACCTTTTGTGCTCCTGCACAATTTGATCCCCACTTCAGTCTCATGGAGATGTTATGAAGATGCAGTGCAATCAGTAACATGCAATCTCTAAGAACAATGCCTAGCATTGTTACATAGTATACCTAGTATTATTGTTCTTATTTACCTCTGAATAGCTAGGCCATTGGCTAATTTAGTCAACCTCAGCTGAATCCTTAATGTTCCTGCCTGTTAATCTTGTTACTCAGCAAAATTAAAGCTCCCAGATATTTGGAGGACTATTCCAAATCTTCTCTACTCTTCCCAAGTCTTCTGCTCGATTCCCAGTATGCTTATCAGCAAATGACCTTGGTGGATATCTCTTGTTGATGCTCAGCATCCATTCCCATTTAATTCTGGTAATAAAACTACCCATTCACCATTTTCATGCCTGTAGTTTGGGTGGATGACAATATCCTCCTGGCCATAGTGATTGGTCCAGGGATAGGCATTTGGCACAATGTGAGCCAATCACAATATTTTTTTGGACCTTAGAAGCATGACTGAAAAGAGACACTCTCTCCTCTTGAGACCATTGCTGCTAAGTCATGTAAGAGAAAGGCGATGTGGGTACATGGGTAGAGCCTACCTAGAAATGAAATAAAACCGACAGAGGGCAACAGAGACAAGAAGACAGTTGCTTGATGCCATCACTTGGTATTGAGTTCCAGCTACACCTGATGACAGTATACCCCTTTTAAGTCATGTGAACTAATATATTTCCTTTTTTGCTTAAACTGTTTGTGTTTGTTTTCATCGCTTGCAATTGAGAAAGTCTTGACTAATATACTTTGCCTCATAGACACTGATAAAATGTAGAACATTACCATTGCACTCCTTGATGCCTGCCTTATCAATACATTTCTCAAAATCATACCATTTCTTCTTGGCCCAGAGAATGAGTGCCACCCCTTATTCTAGGCTCACCTCTGCTCCTTTGCACCCATCTCACCAATACTGGTGCGCCTTCCAGACTTAATCTCACAATTCATTTCTTTCTCTCTTCTCTCTCAACTGTTCTCTTTCTACTGGTCTTTTACTCGTGGCCTAAAATGTACTCATTTTACTTTTTACCCAAACTACTCAAAATGTTGGTTTACATTAGTGTCTTCACTTCTTTACTTTCCAGGCCCTTCTGTGTTTCCTGCTTTCACATTCCACTACCTCTGGGTCACCAGTGATTTTGTATTGGCAAATGACATCTTCAGACTGAAGCTAGCTGCACCTCTCATTTACACTGGACGATGTCTATCACTTTACTTCTCAAAGCTCTCTATCTTGTTCCTAGGTTCCCAGACACTGCTCTCTCCCAGCCCCCCTAAAACATTCCTAGCTCCTCTTCCTTTATCTTCTTTACAGCTTTCCCTTCTGTCCGCTGCTCTTCTCATGCTTTATACTCTCCTTAGGTGATCTAACTAGCCCGTAACTTTAATTTTTATCATATGCTGCTGCTGACACTTAGATCTATCTATCTATCCATCTATCCATCTATCTATCTATCTATCTATCTATCTATCTATCTATCTATCTATCAATCTATCTATCATCTATCTACCCATCCATCCATCCATCCATCCATCCATCCATCCATCTACCTACCTACCTATCTATATCCAATCTAGTGCTCTACCTAGAATATCAAATATTTGCTGTATATTTATACCTCAATGTTTCAACAGCACCTCAAATTCAACTTAATAAAAACATAACTTGTTCTCTTACGATCAGATCTCCTTTCTCTGCTATCTTCTCTATCTTGGTTTGTAGTACCACAATTTCCCAGCCATACAAGCCAAATTCATGAGTATCATTTTTATCTTCTGACCTTTACCTCCCAATGCCTTGTTGACTTTCCAGAATATTTAGTGAGTTGATTTCCCTTCTTGTAGCAGATGCTGATGGCCACCTACCCAATATACCTCCTCCCTGCCTTCTTCCTTGTACTAGTCTGTTTTTGTGGCTTATAACAAAATACCTCAAACTGGGTGATTTATAAAGAAAACAAAATTTATTGCTTACAGTTTCTGAGGCCGGGAAGTCCAATGTCCAGGGAACACATCTGGTGAGGGTCTTGGTGGTGGTGACAGCAGTGGCAGGGTATCACATTGTGAAATGGCAGGGCAGAGTGAGCAGAGAGAGAGAAAGACAGGCTTTCCTCTTCTTTTAAAGCCCTCCAAACAATGCCCTTGACCACCATTTTTAATCCATTCACTACTGCATGGTCCTATAATCCAATCACCTCTTCAAGGCTCCACCTTTCAATTACCATAATAGGATTTGCCACGCTCTTAACAGTCACAGTGGGGGCTAAGTTTCTAATACATAAAACTTGGGGGACACAATTCAAGTTTCAGTAAATTTGGGGGGAACATAATTCAATCCACTACATTCCTTGCTAACAAAATCCCAATTTTGCTCAGGTGTCCACATGCTTTGTAGAGCTATGTGCTTTGATGTAAAGCTGGCATCAGTCTCAGTCCTAGCTCCAAAGGATGAGTCTTGATTTGTCTCCTCTAAGCCAATCATGATTATTCTTGTCAAAGAATTAGTTGTCTGTATAGAAATTTTTGACTCATCTATGAGGAAAACAGTCATGAGATTGTTATCAATGAATAAAGGCAAAATAATAGGAATTATAAGGGGGGGAGGGAGGAGGAAAAAACCACAGACATTCTGGAAACAGTAAATCTTGTTTTATATTTTGGATAAACTGATTGGCCAGCAGCTGCTTTCGTTCATTCTTTTATTCTGCTGCATATTTCACCAGGTCTTTTGCCCTCTCCACCTTCCACTAGCTTAGGTATCATCTTCTCTAGGAAAACTTCCCAGCCAACCTCCAACCCTGCTACACACCAGGTGTATTAGAAACCCCTCCTCGTTAGGAAACACACACACACACACACAGAGCATTGCATGCTAGATATAGATGTTAGATTACTTGTTTTCTAGTTGGTGGGGAGGACCCTACAGTTTAGGGGCAGAAAATATGCTACATGCTAAATGTAGACCTAGTTGGGTATGGTGGGATTCTTAAAACAGAAAAGAAAAAGTCACATTTGTCATCTCTGGTTAGTTGTGACTGAAAACCTTGGTTTTTTGCAGTTCTAGAGGTTGGATTATCTCATGTACATCATTTCTGAAATGTATAATTATTAAAGTTGAACTCCTGAATAACTGGAGAGACACCCCTAGGACACACACACAGCTAGATCTGTCATTTATGTAGCATTTTATTGAAGTGTTATAAGGTTTTTCATAATAGCCTTATTAATTGATACTTGACCAGGGCAATTAATAATTTACTGGATAAGATATAAAGGTTCTCATTTTATTCATTTCCTAGTATATATTTTGTATGGAGAATGACAACCCACAGAGCTTTCAATTTTTTCCCCTAACTTTTTATTTTGAAAAATTTCAAGTACGATGAAAATTCATGATACCCTTCACCTAGAATCACCAATTATTAATATTTTGTCATATATGCTCTCTCTCCCTTCTTCCCCTCTACCTCCCCCCAACATGCACACATACCTCACACTTTTTTGGCTGAGCAGTCTGAAAACAAGTTGCAGACATCATCACTTTACCCCTTCATCCTTTAGTGTGTATCTCCTAAGTATAAGGACTTTCCCCTACACAGCTGCGATACCATTGTCCTACTCAAGATATTTAGCATTGATACAATAAAATTATCTAATGGACAGTCCATATTCAAGTTTCCCTAGTATTCCCAATTCTGATCTCTTAGCTGTTTTTCCTCACCCAAATTCTTATCATGAATTGTGCACTGCATTTAGCTGTTATATTTCTTTAGTCTCCTTTTCTCTAAAAGTTTCTCCACTTTTTAAAAAAACTTTTATTACATTGATATTTTAAAGAATCCAGACCTGTCATTTTGTAGACTGTCCCACAATATATATCTGAGCATTGCCTTATGGTTGCCTTATGATCAGATTAAGCACTTTTGGCAAGAATGCTACATGAGAGAGATTATTTTTTCCTCGATGCATAGCTTGAGAAGGTTGTTATACTTAGTGATATTAAGTTTGATCACTTTTCTCTTTTTTTTGTACTTATTAACTAAATTAGTCATTATGACAACTTCGTAGAGCTGAGACTAATATATTAATTTATGGAGCACTTAGTAAAGTGAAATGGAGAATAAAGTAATTACATATTTTAAAAAGTCTTCTAAAATAGAATGGTCAGGTTTAAATTATTAGGATATTTTTATCAAAATATTTTTAGCATCTTAGGAAACAGAATTATATACACAATTGTCCCAAATCTGCGGTTTTCTTTGTTCACACAAATCTGGCCACCTAATGGTGTCTTTTATCTCCAATTCTCAGATCAGCATGAAAATTGAATGGTTCAAAGGCAACTTAGTGTAATAGTGTTTCGGTTTGTTTTGTGTTGCTGTAACAGAATACCTGAGACTGGGCTGGCCCGTGGCTCACTCGGGAGAGTGCGGTGCTGATAACACCAAGGCCCCGGGTTCGGATCCCGTATAGGGATGGCCGGTTCGCTCACTGGCTGAGCGTGGTGCTGACAACACCAAGTCAAAGGTTAAGATCCCCTTACCGGTCATCTTTAACAAAAAAAAAAAAAAAAAGAATACCTGAGACTGGGCTGGCCCGTGGCTCACTCGGGAGAGTGCGGTGCTGATAACACCAAGGCCCCGGGTTCGGATCCCGTATAGGGATGGCCGGTTCGCTCACTGGCTGAGCGTGGTGCTGACAACACCAAGTCAAAGGTTAAGATCCCCTTACCGGTCATCTTTAAAAAAAAAAAAAAAAAAAAAAAAGAATACCTGAGACTGGGTAATTTATAAAAACAGATTTATTTGGCTCATGGTTCTGGAGGCTGGGAAGTCCAAGGCCAAGGGGCCAGCATCTGGTGAGGGCCTTTGTACTGCATCATCCATGGTGGAAGGCTGAAGGGCAACAGAGTGCAGGAGAGGGAGAGGAAGAGGACTGAACTCACTTTTTAATCAGGAACCCACTCCCACAGTATCCTGCGATAACGGCATTAATCCATCCATGAAAGCAGAGCCCTTAGGACTTAATCACCTCTTATTAGGCCCCACCTCCTAACACTGTTGCACTGGGGATTAAGTTTCCAACATGTGAACTTTACGGGACACATTCAAATCATAGCAAATGGAAAGAAGAGGTTAATCCAGACTCCAGACTTGTCAAACTTGTCTCATGACCTTAAACAAAAATCACTTGCTCTTCCTGGGCCTCAGTTATCTCTTCTGTGTAATGAGAGATAGGACTTCAGGATCTTTAAAATTTTATCATTTTAAAGGTTCTTCATATCTGTAGTTAACTACTATATACTGTGAGTCATTTTGACTTCTAATGATAAATGCATTTGCCTTGTGCAAGATCAAATTAACTAAATATTTTTTCCTGAAGGAAATAACAGCATTAGAGGAATAAGTAGGAGCTATGGAAATTACTCCATCAACCTCCCACCTGATGTGGGAATCCCATCTGATTGGTGGCCATCGGATGAGGTGGATATCAGATTAATAACAGCACACACTTTTCTAAGTTTTTTTGCATGTTACTATCATAGTAAGATTCCCCTTCCTGACATTTTGATGACTGGAGCTATCCATGTCTTCTCTGGATCATGGAATGGACTATATTTTAATCCCTGTAGGCTTTCTGGCTTTCTAGTTAGCTGATGTTTGCAAAGTTAATTTATACTATTTAGTGCCTGAAATTTTTCATTGATTATTTATTTTCCCTGTGCTTGAATACTTCAGCTGAAGTGGTAGTACGTGCCTAAAGCAAAGTGTTCAATTGTGGACTCTCTGAAGTTCTGCCTAAGCCATTTTAGGTCCTCCCTGATGGTCCATTAAGTTCCCAGTTTCACCTTTTCTTGATTTCAAAAATTCCTTTCTTCACTTTTTTTCGACAATGCAATGTCTATACCTGGAACTCATAATTTAGCTATTTCTGCCTCTGAGATCTGGACTTTTGTTCCCCTTTCGATGATCCTTCCACCCTACTCAGTGTTCCTGAGTAAATGGAAAATCCCTTGACACCTACCTTTCTGCCCATCTAGTCTACCAGTTCTTCTGACTATATTTGTCTTTTGCCCAGCCTGGGCAGTCACTTCAGCACTGCCCTTACAATTTCCTCAGCACCCATAGGATTTATAATTATACCAGGTATTCTTCCACATTTATTTATATGACAAATACTACACAACATAGTTGCATTCTATAGAACAACTGTGCAGGAAAATAAAAAATCAATTTGTGAAGAATTCTTAAGGTGAATATAGACTTTTTAGAATAAACATGTGTGTTTTACTATGTTGTAACCTGACCAAGCAAGTACCACTGACCAAATCATATACTATTCACATAGAATAATAATAGCAACTTTTCCAGGTGAAAATGAGACACCTGCCAATTTTCTAATGTGAGGTTGAAATATTAAATACATAATCTTTACTTATTTTATTTTATTTTGATTTATTTTTTATTATTAGAATATATATTATTACAAATCGTACTATTCTTTATGCCCCTTGTCCAATCTCTCCCCATCCCCCTCTCCCTCCCCCCTCCCACCTCTGATAACCCTAGATTTCTTCTCTCCCAAAAGAATCACAGTTACTCTGTTGATTTGTTGTCTAGATGATCTGTCCAGTGCTGAGGGAGGTGTGTTCGGGTCTCCCAATATTATCATAGAGTAGATGCTTCTTCTGTCACTCTGGAATGGGCTTTGTGGAGAGAGACATCCTCTTCTTTGGTATCCACTGGTGAGACCATCTGCATGGTGGTTGTGGCATTTGTGGTGGCTGTGGTGGGCTACCCACATGGAAGTGGTGTTTTTGGCATGCTCCTTGCCTGGATGCAGGAGGAGGGGTTCATCCCTGGCTCCATCTGTTTTTACATTCTAAGATGTTGTTGTGGAGCAGCTGGGTGGGAAGGGGAGAGGGGAAAGGGGAAGGAAATAGGGTGGGAGAAGGAGGAAGGGGGGGTGTGGTTGAGGCCCATGGAACCTCTCTCATTCCTACAGGGGAGACCAGTGGGCTTCCAGCAGTAGCTCAGTCATGGCTGGGCTGGAGGCATATGTCAGGGGAGTGTGGCTGAAGTCCTTGGCCCCTCCACTGCCCTAGCTCAGAAGCCCTGGGTGTTTCCTGCAGCAGCTTGGTGGTCATCACTGGACTGACTGCAGGTGTCGGGAGGGGAGTTGTGTGGCCAAGGCCCTCGGCCCCCCCCACCCCAACTCAGGAGAGCCCAGGGCACTTCATGTGGCAGCTCAGTGATCATCGCTGGGCTAATTGTGGGTGTTGGGGGTCATGGCTGAAGCCCCTAGCCCTCCCGCCTCCCTGGCTTGGGGGCTCAGGGGGGTTCCAGTCCTTCTAGGTTCCATAGGTGTTCTTTAGTGAAGTGAGACCTTTACTAGTTAATATCAGACTTTGTCTCTGTTCTCGGTACAGCAGCAGATTAATAACAGCACACACTTTTCTAAGTTTTTTTGCATGTTACTATCATAGTAAGATTCCCCTTCCTGACATTTTGATGACTGGAGCTATCCATGTCTTCTCTGGATCATGGAATGGACTATATTTTAATCCCTGTAGGCTTTCTGGCTTTCTAGTTAGCTGATGTTTGCAAAGTTAATTTATACTATTTAGTGCCTGAAATTTTTCATTGATTATTTATTTTCCCTGTGCTTGAATACTTCAGCTGAAGTGGTAGTACGTGCCTAAAGCAAAGTGTTCAATTGTGGACTCTCTGAAGTTCTGCCTAAGCCATTTTAGGTCCTCCCTGATGGTCCATTAAGTTCCCAGTTTCACCTTTTCTTGATTTCAAAAATTCCTTTCTTCACTTTTTTTCGACAATGCAATGTCTATACCTGGAACTCATAATTTAGCTATTTCTGCCTCTGAGATCTGGACTTTTGTTCCCCTTTCGATGATCCTTCCACCCTACTCAGTGTTCCTGAGTAAATGGAAAATCCCTTGACACCTACCTTTCTGCCCATCTAGTCTACCAGTTCTTCTGACTATATTTGTCTTTTGCCCAGCCTGGGCAGTCACTTCAGCACTGCCCTTACAATTTCCTCAGCACCCATAGGATTTATAATTATACCAGGTATTCTTCCACATTTATTTATATGACAAATACTACACAACATAGTTGCATTCTATAGAACAACTGTGCAGGAAAATAAAAAATCAATTTGTGAAGAATTCTTAAGGTGAATATAGACTTTTACATTCCCCTGGTGGCCTGTCTCCCCCACTGCTGGCACTCCAAACACTTCCCATGGGGCGAGCTGTGTGCAGGTCCCTTGTGATGACTCACCGGCTTCTGAGTGGCTCCTTTTTTCAGTTGTTCTGCCTCCTTGCTCCTATGTGGGTCCACGGGAACCCTGTTAGTGGTCTTGATGGCCTGAAGGCCACCAAGGCCTTCTTCTCCCCTGCCGCCTCCAAGCAACTTAATCTGAAGGGCACAGCTGTGGCTTTTGCAAGTTCCTGCTCAGCGTGCTCACCAGCTCCAGCCTTGAAGAGGCCAGGATTTGACATGGTAGGAGAGGTCCTTTCTTTCTCTCATCATAGCTTCTCCTGCCTTCATGCACTCCGTAGGTCTCTCCTCTTCCCCTGAGCTCTAATGGCCCCAGCTTGGCTGTCATTGCTTTTTAATAGTTGTAAATTGGTTGATTTTGGGGAGAGAGTGACGTCTATTCCACCATCTTGACCAGAAGCTTACATGCATAATCTTAAAGGCCTTAATATATCAAGTGCTGCAGACATGTTAGGTAACAAATATTTCGTTTGCTGTGTAGTAATATGCTATGGTTTAAGTTGAAGATGGAATACAATAATTGTAGATAACGAAATAAGACCCTGAGGGTTTGGATGGTTTTTATTATATTTTTCAAGAGTAAATAAATGCATCATATTTTAAAACAACATACTTTTAATGCTAATGTAAATCACGGGTGCCGTTCTTCATATTTTACTCCCAATAGATTTCTCTGCAAGGTTGTAATGTATTTATATTTAGAAATCAGGATAAAATATTAGTACTAGAACTCTTAAAGATCATACATTCTATAAGTGAAGAAATTGAGGCCCGAAGAGGCAAAAATCACTTTTCCAAAGTTGCATAACTCTGGTGGTGCTGCCAGATCTACAGCCCAGTATCAAGGGCAAGGTACTTACCCAATGATTTTCAAACTGTTTTTCTGGGAGCTTTCGGAGTCTCTGGTGGTGCCTTAGGGCCACCGTAGGGGAGAAAATTGGTTGGTTTTCACTTTCTTCAGCTGGAACCGTGCTACTTTCAATTGTTTTGAATATTGTAGTTCTGCTTAAAAATTTGAATTAGAGAAAAGGATCTTGATGTTAAAATGTGTATGTTTTAAAAAATTGGTAACCATGCCTTATTCATCCAAATGGTGATTGAAAGTTTTTCTGTGCAGCAATGACTCGATATTAGCATGACATCCTAAATTATATATATTTTATATATTTTTTTATTTAAATTGGTTCTTTAAGTAAATGCACCATAAATGGTTTCTACGGATAAAGATGCAGATAAGAAAACTGGATAAAATCCTCTCTTCTGCTATCTTCACAATCAGCAGTCTTCTCCTGGACTTTGCCAGCATGCTACTTAGCTATTTCAAAATGAAGAGAAATAAAATATGGTAGAGGCCATGAGGTGACATAAAACACCAAGCAAGTTTAGGTTTCTATAAACTCACTCAGCACTCACCTGGTAGGAGCATGATGTATTGTTGTGTATAAATGACTAGAAGGCTATCAGATTCATACTATTATGTAGCAGGAACATTTATTTCCACAGCTCTATTCCTTCTCAAGAATTTCTTCCCCAAGAATACAAATGTTGATGGATATCAGATTAATAATGCACACACTTTCCTAAGTTTTCTTGCATGTTACTATTAATAGTAAGATTCCCCTTTTTAACATTATGATGATCGGGGTTATCCATGTCTTCTTTGGGTCATGTAATGGCCTATATTTTAGTCCCCATGGGCTTTCTGGCTTTCTAGTTAGCTGATATTTGCAAAGTTAATTCAGACTATTTGGTACCTGAAATTTCCCATTGATTATTTATCTTCCCTTAATTCTAAAAAAGGACTTTATCACCAAATAAATATAAATAGACTGTTAAAAACAGTATCCAAGCATGAACATTTTTTGTAGTGGTTGTTTTCCCCATTGGGACAAACCTGGTTTGTATCATGATAATTCCCAAACATTTTGGATTCCAGTTATGAGCCACTTTCCTTTATCACAGCAATTAAGTTCAATGAAATTGGAAGCACATTTCAAAAACATGAGCAACACGAGTTTCTCTTTAAAAAAAACCTTTTAAAAAAACTTTCACAGAAAATTAATATTATCTGAGTTATAATTTCACTCTTTTGACATTTTAATAGGTTTATAGCTTCCCTCAGTTCAGTTGTTTTCCTTCACTACCTATGGTGATGTGGTCGCAATGTTAAAAACCAAAGGTGCACACTAAACTCTGGCAACAATGTCTCTAAACTAATCCAGCATGAGGAGAAAAGTGATTAGAAAGGAGACAGTTTGCAATAGAAGATGGATAAGCTATTTCTAGAAACGATGGTTCCTACTGAAAAAACTAATTGCTTTCATCTTGTTTTTGGATACTTCTTCCAGTTCAAGAAGGAGAAGGTGTGAAGAAACTTCATCTTGCTGCTACTTATAATGTTTCTTCATTGAAACTGCAGAGAGCCTTGGGTCTCCAAAGAAACTTTTTGAGACCATAGACTATATGTGCTTAAGAGAGAAAGATTAGAGTATTCCTATGTCTATGAATATTAGATCAGTAACTCATTCATTCATTTAATAAGTATGTATAGAGTGCCTACTATGTGGCCAGCATTATGCTATACAAAAGCAACTAAGGTTGGGTCTCTGTCCTGAATGGGTTTACATATCAACTCTAACATGACTTCGGTAATGATAGACAGTAAGAAAAATTACCCTGGAAGTCCCAGGAGAAGGAACACCTCTAAATAGCACTCCTGTGCCCTTTCAGGGCTTTGAAAAATTTGTTTTAAGCCAGTGCTACCAAAACTTACATTGTTTTTATTCTTTAGACTAGCAATTTATTATGGATATGGCAAATAAATTATATATTTGCGAGTTCTATAAAGTTGAACATAACATACTAAAATTGCATCATGAGATCTGGGGATATTTGGGCTGAAGCTGAAGGCGAGAACCTCAGAGCTCTCCAAGTGACTGTTCTTCATGGCATGGTATTGTGGAAAGAATGTAGACTTTGATCTAAATCCAAGTTCTTCCAGTTAATTGAATTGCAGGAGCAAGTTACTTCGTTTTTCTCAGTCTTTGTGTCCTTATCTATAAAATAGAGCTAAAAAGAATATCTGCCTCATGAGGTGGTTGTGAGAATCAATTCAACTGATATATGTGAAAGCATTCTGTAAAACTTGAAGTCCAATAAAAAATTACTTTTTTAGAGCAAATACACAACAACGTCCATTCATCAACATGGAAACAGTATTGCTGTATTCAGAGCACGAACCTTCCAGATGAAGAATACTTGTCAGAATCCCTAATTGCAGATGACTGTAATACTGTGAGTGTTCATGGTTCATATAAGGGTGCTTCAAAAAGTTCATGGAAAAATTGAATTGAAAGATAATAGGAATCTTTGCACACATTTTTTGAAGTACCCTCATATTGCCATAGGTTTACTTAACACTTTTAAGCGATAATTACTAGATTTCATGCAAAGAAAATTCTGTTTCTTTTCATGAGGAAGTTACCAACTACTTAAATTTATATAAAACTGGATTAATAAACCAAAAAGGCAAGCTGAAGGAGAATCATCTCCATGATAACATGACAAAGTAATAAAAGCTTATGTCCTGAAAGGAAAGAAATTGTTTTGGTTGAGATGTTGGGTTATGGATATCAGAAGACCCAACAAATATTGGCTTAAGTCAAAAAGACATTTGTTGTTTATTTGACAGGAGTCTAGTTGTAGGCAATCCCAGGGCTTATTGAGTAGCTCAACAGTATCAGGGTTCTGGGTCAGTATCTTTGACATTATCTTCATCTTCTATCATGTTTGTCACTTGATGAGCAACACTCATAATATGTCTGTTTCAGCTCCAAGCATTAGGCTCTAACATCAATAGCTCAGATAGAAGAACAGAAGCAGCACCCTAGGAAAATCTCCTTAAATATCTCTCCCTTTTGTCAGAAAGCAAAATATTACCCAGAAAGACCCTGGAGATTCCCTCTCACATCTGATTGGCCAAAACTCCATCACATGGTCACTGCATGGGAATCTGGGAAAACAAATATCTAGCAAAGGGGGTTATGGCTGTACCATAAGGGCCTTAACCCATCCTGTTTCATTTCCTGAGGCTAGGTACATTGGGACCAATCAAAATCAGTGTTTTAATAACTAAGATAATGGAGGGTGGAGAAAGACTGTTGGATTACTGCCTAATGGTGTCCTTCTGAGATATTTTGTATGTGTGTGTAAAAATAGTTAATGGGCTAGACCCTATGCAAAAGAAATATTGTCCTTGCCCTTCAGAGGAGAGATTTTAAAAACTATAGCCTGAATTATAAGGTTCTGGTAAAGAAAGTCCAGTAGTGCAGCTAATAAAATATGTATGATAGCAAATGTATCTGACTAAAAGCCAATTGCCTCTATCCCCTCTGAAGCATGTCTACTCTGTGACGTAGTGGTTGCTTTCTCTCTTGTGAAGTACTGATCCTGTGAAATGGCTATTTCAGTGTTTTAGCCAACAGGTTCTTATCCATCCAAGTATGAGTTTTGTGATTAATTACAAGGTACATAGCTCTTGTCAACCCAGCAGGCTTTTCTCTGAAGACATTTAAAAATTTGTTTCCTAACCTAGGCTGGGTTTTAATAATACAAACAGAATCGGTCAAGAACCAACTCCTACCTGCTAACTCAAATGAGGGCTGCTGTAATTTGCCCTCTGTTCATGTCATATCTCATTGATAGCTGACTTTATATTACTCCCTCTTCTGTTAAAGCTGGATCTAAGTTGTGACAAGCTACTTTTTTATAAATGCAATATCTTCAACCCCGCTGGATCTAGCTAGAAATACACCATGTCATGATTCCACCGAATATCCTCTGAGAAGGAACATTAGTTTCAGAAGTTGAGGAACAGCCTGGGAAGGTGATAACATTGTGTATTAGTTCAGACATTGGATTCCTAATAAATTTTTAAAAGTGATCAGTCCCTGGGTTTCGCTGTTTGGGCACCTAAAACAAACAACCTTGTTTTTTCCTCTCTCACATTTTAATAAATTACTATAGTATTTCTGTCACACAAGATATCAGATAAAATGAACCTATTGGCAAAACAAACAAACAAAACATATCCAAAAGAATAAATTAATACAATCACAACTTCTCCCCTGCCCTCCTCCCATTCAGTTTATATCATTTCTCAGTCTGGTTTCAGATATTAGTAAGTAATGGAATAATACACAGGAAATGAATAGCCCCTCCTCTGCCCTGTAAATCAGAAAAGTCATTTACAGAAGCTGAGTGAATAGAGGGAGAAGTATATGGCAGGGGAATTGAACCTTAATGGCCCCTCAAGAGCTATAACCGTCCCTCTGCTAGTCTCTCTCTCTCTCTCTCTACCTCTCACCTCATCTTTCTCAATATCTTCCCACCCTCCTCTTTTCCTTTCTCTGAATTTCTCCCTTTTTCTCACTTTACAAATCTCTCAGGCTTGGCGGCCTATTGCCTCACAGAGAAGTGGTCTGTGTATTTTAAACATTGAATAAAAAATTCTCCCCAATACTTAGTCACTCCTAAAAGTAAAAAAGCTATACTTTTTTAGACAGTGGGATGTTTGGTGACTGGTCCCCCTTGGTGGCCCCTGTTTTTTTTTTTTTTTAATCTGTGTAGTATTATGAAAGATGTTAATTGCATGGGTAAACTCTGTATTACCCATGAAAGAAGTCAGAGTCATGTAAAAATCAAGATTAGTAAATAAAAAGGTCATCAAAACATTACTTTAGAATGTATTTTCTATTTATATTTAAATATGGCCACTGTGGTAAACTGGGAGTTTTCAAAAGTCTGAGCAAGGTAATGGATAGTTCTATCAAGTTTAAAGCAAGAGATATGAGAAGTTTATTATTATTATTATTATTATTATTATTATTATTATTATTTATCTTCTTTCCTACCTTCTGCTACCTGATTTCTTTCTTTCAACTTCAGGTTAGGAATGAACTCTATTACTTCTCAAGACAGATCATCTAAACCTTCTGAACTTTGGTTGTACATTGGAATCACCAGGGAAACCTGAAAAAATTCTGATGCTTGAGTGTCTCCCAGAAATTATGATGTTATTTTTCTAAGTGAACCCAGGCATTGAGATTTTTAAAAGCATCCCAGGTGATTATAATATTCAAACAAAATTGAGAACCATCAATCTAGTCTCAACATTTTCTAATCTCTATCAGCTTGAAGCCATGAAATATGTAACTTCTTGGTGCCGTTTTTCCAGGGACAGAGAGTGCCTTTAACACTTTCTTTTAGAGCTTCTGCTGGACCAGAATAAACAAAGGCCTGTAGTCACCAAATGTACTAGTAAAGGTCCTCCAGAGAAATAGAACCAGTAGAAGTTATATATATTTATTATATTTGTATAATACAACATTTATATATACATATATATGAGGGTACTTCAAAAAGTTCAGTGAAAGGTTTGTATTATCTTTTTTTTTTTTTTTTTTTTTTTTTTTTTTTTTTTTCC
>NW_007727344.1:161654-232109 GCF_000696425.1 Galeopterus variegatus
TTTTTTTTTTTTTTTTTTTTTTTTTTTTTTTTTTTTCCATGTCCGGCAACGGATTGCAACCCTCAGTGTTGCCCCCGTACCGGACCGGGGACCGGCAACGGGATCGCAACCCTCGGCATTGCTCCCGCGCCTCGCTCAGCCAGTGAGCGGGAGCCGGTCTGTATGTGGGATCCGAACCCTCGGGTGGGAGCACCGCCGCGCTTCCCAAGCGGCGCACTATCCAGTGCGCCACCGGGCCGGCCCTGTATTATCTTTCAATTCTATTTTTCCATAAACTTTTCGAAGTATCCTCATATATTATATTTATATATATATCTTTTGTAAGGAGTTGGCTCATATGATTATGGAGGCTGAGAAGTCCCAAGATCTGTGGTCAGAAAGCTGCAGAACCAGGAGAGCTGATGGTGTAGTTCCGATCCAAGTCCGAAGGCCTGAGAACCAGGAGAGCTGGTGGTATGAGTCCCAGTCTGAAAGCCAGCAGATTTGAGACCCAAGAAGAGCCAATTTTTCAGTTCAAATCCTAAGGCAGGAAAAGATTAATGTCCTAGCGCAGCAGTCAGGCTGGTGAAGTTCCCTCTTATTCATGGGAGGGTCAGCATTTTTGTTCTATTCAGGACTTCAAATGATTGGGTGAGGGCCACCCATACTAGGAAGAGCAATCTGCTTTACTAAGTCTGGTAATTAAAGTGTTAATCTCATCCAAAAACACCCTCACAAACAAACCCAGAATAAGTTTTGACCAAATATCTGGGCACCCTGTGGCCCAGTCAAGTTGACACATATAATTAACTATTACACCAACATAGTACTTAAATAAGGAGGGTGGATGGCAGCTTTGATGGGGAATTAAAAGAAATTTAAGCCAGAGATAATCATTATGTCTTTTAATTTGCAACAGATAACAGAAGTGTTATATAATTTTCAACTTGTTCTAGTTCCATTTAAATCATGCAGCTTCTGTTGAAGAATTCAACTGAGATGCAGTAGAGAAGCAAATTCCTCTTCCCAATCAGTTAACTGGTCATCTTCTATTGATGCCTTTGGAGACTTCTTAGAAGCTGGAAGGAAAAGAATAAGGTAATTAGAAAAGCTTAGGAAAAAAAAAAAAAAGAAGAGCTTAGATTACAAGTATAAATCTTACGAAATTTCCTTCCAAGAGCTTGACTTATCAGTGTTAGAAAGACACATAATAAATACTCAATAACTATTTTTGA
Source organism: Galeopterus variegatus (assembly GCF_000696425.1). Taxonomy (NCBI): domain Eukaryota; kingdom Metazoa; phylum Chordata; class Mammalia; order Dermoptera; family Cynocephalidae; genus Galeopterus; species Galeopterus variegatus. The sequence goes on from NW_007727344.1 coordinate 162,869, forward strand.
ATAAACAAATAAATAAAATTAAAAAGTGGGACCCAACCTGTGACTTCTTTAGATAACTATTTAAGGACATATAGGAAAAGGCAAGAAGGGTGGAAGAGGGTATGAAGGTGTAAGAGAACCTCAGGTGGCATGATAGAAATAAGATTTTCTAATGTGTAGATGTTCTGTTCTTCCCAACCCTAAGGTAAGTACTTTGCCAGCTTGGTTTAATTGCAGAATTGGAAGAATGGGTAGAAAGAAAGAAGACCCACTAGATAAGAAGGAGTAAAGGAGAAGAAAGTTAGGTTGATCCACAAAATAAAGAGAGCGAGAATGGACAAAACATTTTCTGGGCTCTCATGGTGTAATGTTTTAGTATTTGGAGAATGGAAGATTTTAGAGTAGCTGTGGGGTATGAGAGGAAAGGGAAGTAGATCTGAAGAAATGATTCTGTGAACTAAGAATTAATTTGTCTTTGGAAAATTTAGATTAAAAACAGATTTTTTAAAATTTTTTCTTTTGGCATTAGGACTGTGATTTTTAAAATATAATTCAGTTCAGAGGTGGGCCATCTGGAGTTCCAGGATTTATTCAGGTTACATTTTTTAAGTCCTAAGTGCTCTCTGTAGCACTTTTTTCTCTCTGTAGATTCTGTGATCTCTTAATGACACCACATGATCCTAGTTTATCTCCCTTCTTAGAGAATGGATTATCCTTAGTGTTTGCTTTTAATTTAGAGATGGGAGTTAGGAAGGAATCAGGCTTTCTTGAAAGATAAATGAAGCATCTTTTTTTTACCAGTAGTTCACCTAGTATGAATATAAGGACTCAAATTCAATAAGAAGGATGTATTCTTATAAATGGAGATGGAAGGTAAGGGGTTGAAATTTGAGTGGAAGGGCCGGCCCATGGCTCACTTGGGAGAGTGTTGTGCTGATAACACCAAGGCCAAGTGTTAAGATCCCTATGTAGGGATGGCCCGTTAGCTCACATGGGAGAGTGTGCTGCTGACAACACCAAGTCAAGGGTTAAGATCCCCTTACCGGTCATCTTTTTTAAAAAAAGGGGATAAAAAAAGAAATTTGAGTGTGCACTGGGGTTCTGGGCCCCTTATATAAATTATCTTCATTTTATTCTCACAATAGTCATAGGGTGTAGGTACTATTTCTCTTATTTTGCCCAAGATTACATAGCTACAAAGTTGTAGAACTAGTATTCATACTATAAAATCTACTCATTCCACTATACTTTGCATAATGGGAGCTTTATTAACTGGCCAGGTTTTAAAAGTTCTTTTAAGAAGTCAATGGTGATTTATCAGACAGGCATGTCCTAAGGCGTTCCCTGCTTTCTCTAGTAAGACCATAACTGAGTGTAAAGGTATTTGTGAAAACCTTGTCGGGCATATAGCTATTTTTCCATTCCAACAAAATATCAAGTAAATGACTATATTTTAGCAAGCTATGTTTCAACTCCTTCAGTTTCATCCATTTTGGAAGCAATGCCAGTTACTTGGAAGATTGAAAGAGAAGGAACAAGACATCCAGATTGTAAAGGAAGAGACTATCTCTATAAGCAGATGACATGGTCTTGTATATAGAAAATTCTGAGGAACACACACACACACACACACACACACACACACAACTATTAGAACTAATAAGAGTTCAGCAAGATTGCAAAACAGAAGATCAATATACAAAAATCAGTTGTACCATCTTAGAATGAGGCATCGAGCTGGGAGAAGCTAAACCCAGCCACAACTAGGCAAGCTGCCACCACCACCCCGGGGCTCCACTGGGATCCTGAGGTATGGAGCAGGGGGAAGCCCAACCCAGCCGCAACTAGGTAAAGAGCACACCAAAACACCATTTTCATGCGGGTAGCCCACAATTGCCATGGCTGCCTCAAAAGCGGCTTGTCTTTATAGCAGCAGTCACAGCCACCGTGCAGATGGCACACCAGACTCTCAACTGCATTGACACAAAGTCTCTATAGCAGCAGTCACAGCCACGGTGCAGATGGCACACCAGACTCTCAACTGCATTGACACAAGGAGAGGCACCAGGGGAGACCAAAAAAAAAAAAAAAAAAAAAAATTAAAATTAAAAAAAAAAGAGGTTCTCTCTCCAAGAAGCATCTGATTTGCTGTAATAAGGGAGGAATTGATCACACCTGTCTCAGTACTGGACAGATCATTTAGGCAACAGACCAACAGAGGAATAGTTAATCTATCAGATGGAGAGAACAATCTATGGTTATTAGAGGGGGGAGGGAGAGAGAAAGGGAGAGATTGGAAAAGGGGCATGAAGAAAAGTATGATTTGTAACAATGAATATGTTAATAAAAAATAAAATAAAAACAAAAAACGAAAACCAGTTGTACTTCTATATACTAACAATGAACAATCCAAAAATGAAACTAAGAGAACAATTCCATTCACAATAGCATCAAAGCAGTGGAACAAAAGTATTGAAAGAGTGTTGATTATGAACCTATGAAAATTAACCTATGAAGGTTAATGTCAGCCAAAAGAAAATTTTTAGTGGCACCCCACAGATCTCAGTCCTTGATCCTTGGCTAAGTACTTTTGGTCAAAAATTTGAATGAAGACATAGATGACTGGAAGATATCAATTTAAAATATCAGATAAGCAAATAAAAACTGGAGGAAATGAATGGAGCAAGTATTTGGAGTGAAATTTACCTTAAGTGAGAGAGAAGAAAATTTTACATTCATTTGAAATTAAAGTGAGAGTTTAAATTCACAATGCAGATTTATGTAATTTAAACTTTATGCCAAAAGTAAAAAATCCTCTTCTTTGGGAAGTAGTCTAACTGAGAATCTTGAATGGACAGAAATAGTTTTTACTCTATGAAGAATTATTGTGCAAAAACTATGTACTAGGTGCTGAACTAGGCATTGTGATAGAAAAACATCTCACTCAGTGCTGGTCCCTGCCTGTGAGGTTGTCATAGTCTAGTGACAGTCTAATGAGACATAGCATGGGTCAGGGTCCCAAAAGGAAACAGATAGTACATTCAAAAAGGTGATTGAAGAGAATTTAATGATGGAAAGATTTACAAATGATGGGCAGAATTAAGAAAACCACAAAATGTTATGAAACACCTGGAGACTAGCAATAGCAATAGGCTATTATTGCCCCAGCCTGCCGAGAACTACAGCCATGGGGAAGGGCTGCCAGAAAGGAACTGTGGCCTTATGTAGAGGACAGGAGAACCTGCCAAACTGTGGTCTGGCAAAGAGAAAGATGGGAAAACAAGTACTGTATTAGTCTGTTTCTGTTGCTTATAAAAGAATACCTGAAGTTGGATAATCTATAAAGAAATAGAATTTATTTCTTAGAGTTTCTGAGGCTGGGAAGTCCAAAGTCCAGGGAACACATCTGTTGAGGGCCTTGTTCTTTGTGGTGACTTTATAGTGACACAGGGTATCACATGGCAAATGACCTGAGCAAGAGAGCTAACTTCCTCACTTGCCCTTCTTTTAAAGCCATCAGAACCACACCCATGACAACCCATTAAACCGTCAATGGGTTAATCCATTCACCAGGGTACAGTTCTCACAATCTAATCACATCTTAAAAGTCTCACCTTTCAATTACCATAATCAGATTTCCCACCCTCTTAACACTGTTACAATGGAGATTAAGTTTCCAATACATGAACTTTTGGGGGACACATTTAACCCATAGCAAACAGTGTCCTTTTTTTCTCAACCTTCGAGTCTCCTGAGTTCAATTGACCAAATCCTGCTGGAAGCTAGAGGACAAGGGATTCTGAGCTGTACAGCCTATAGATGATAGGGGCACAGGGTGGGACCGAGAAGGGGAGAGAGTGGATTTAGGGGACCAAATAGGGAACATACTGCACAGATAGGTAAAACAAATGATTGCAATGAAGGATTAACAGTGCTATATTTGAAATGAGTCTTGAATGTTGAATGAAGCCTTGACAGGTTGAGATATTGATGCCAGAGGGAATAGCATGTACAGACAAGGTCATAAACGGGAGTGCCTTGCGTGGGAAAAGGTAGGAATTTCCATGTGTGTATAGAGGTGAGTATGAAGGATGGGAGTTATGGAAGGAGTTGTAAAACAAAGATGGAAAAACAGGTTTGGTGGGCAGGTCCCCATGTGAAGAACTGTACAAGTTAGGCTAGAGGTCTGGCTGCTGTGACAGAGGACTAAAATAACAGTGGCTTAAACACAATGAAAGTTTTTTCTGTCTTATGTTATAGACTGAGCTAGTGGGCATCTCTGCTCTGAGAAGTTATCAAAAACCCAAGCTTCTGTTATCTGATTGCTTTGCCCTCATCTACATGGTTCAGAGCAACTTACCACTATGTCCACATTCTAGTCAGCAAAATGGTGCCCTCTTTCCTTTTACAGAAACAACGTAGAAATTGCATGTGTCACTTCTGCTCTCATCTTATCGGCCAGAACCTAGTCACAAGGCCACACCTGGTTGCGAGCGAGGCAAAGAAATGTAGTCTTTAATCTGAGCAGCTATGTGCCCTGATAAAACTTGGGGCTTCTACGATTATAAGGAAGAAGTTGAGGTATTTGAAGAAAACAGGTTCTTTGCCATAAACATCTCGTCTTTCCAAGGTGAGTTCTTGCAGATCAGAAGAGGATGGGTTCAGCGGGAGGGAGGGAACGGTAGAAGAGAACAGATAGAACTCTGTGGTCAGACAGAGTGATTTCGGTGTTCAAGGTGCTGCAGTAGGAGTCTGCTTGGGTGAGTCAAGTGTTGATGGATGAGATTCCCAGAGTGAAGGACAAGCAGGGGCCACAGGTACAAGTCTCACATGTGGAAACCACTGGTACTTCAAGAGGCTGCTGTCACCTGATCCTTCACTGTGGAGGCTGTTGCTTCTCCCATCCCATATATGTAATCACTAGAATAAAATGGGGACTGTTCATCAGAGTCATATTCTGATTCCTGGATGGGCTTAGAGAGAAATGTTTTTTATAGCATAAGATTGCAAAATTTAGCACTGGCTGAGGGACTCACCCCATCCTTTTAAACACAGCCCACTGCTGGTGGGCATAGAACACTGGGTGTGCTGATTACTAGTGTGATTTATGGCAGTCCCTGCGTATTCAGCTACATTCTATGACCTTTCTTCCACAGTGTCCTCTGCCTTGATAAAATCGCTCCATTCTATGTCAAGTCCTTTTAATCCTTTTCCAGAATCAAGTATGAAGTAATTTCCATTGCATTCAACTCTAACTTTCTTTGCTTACTGTTTATTCCCTGAAGACTGAATAATACATTTGGAAGTTGAAAAATTGCAAGCTGCTGCTTTGTACATGGTACCTTTAACTTTTTTGTCCACGTTTCCAGCCTGGCCTCAGATGAATCTTTTTTTACACATAAAACTTAGGTCCCCAAAGTTAATCACTTGGGTCTTTAGTTAATCATTTTAATCCCCAAATCATGTGGAACCATCTAATTGGGCACATAAGGGGGTAATTGTACATACAAGAAAAAATGGTAATGAAGTTGTTATGCATAAAAATAGCATTTTTTTTTTAAAAAAAGGAGGTGCTTAGGAAAGTACCTGAAACTTTGGCCTCTGGTGTTCTGTTTGTCCACCCATGCAGCCATTCACCCATCATTCATTTATCATTCCATTCAAAAATCTTGAAAAATGTCAATCTCTATATGACTCGCTAGGGTTCAAAAGTTATTATAAGATGTTTCCAGTCCTTGAAGAGTTCATATGTCATAACTGGAGCAGACAGTTTTGAGGCATGGCCAGGAATAAAGGAAGGAAAAGAGATTATGCACCAACTGTGTCTTAACTACTATGCAAAGATTTACATATATAATCTTATTTAATGATCGCATTAAGAAAGGCAAACACTAATATCACAGCTTAGTAGAAGACAGATATGTAGATAACTGTAACCGTGTGTCACTGACACTATAATAAAAGTAAGAGCCCAGACTAGGGACAGGCTGACTCTGCCTGGGGTGGAGGAGGAAAGCTTCCCAGAGCAGCTCAAGCTTCAGCTGGGTCCTGATGGATGATGAGGAGCTGCCCAGGTAGAGATGGGCAGGGCACTGTAGGGGAGAACAACGGTGCACACAGACGTGTGGAGACGTGAGGAGCAGGGCAGGTTTGGGCAATGTCAAGTGGTGCAGTGTGGCTGGCTTGTAGGTCACACGGGGAAAGTGCTAACAGGAAAGGTTGGAGAGGCAGATTGAGATTCTGTATACCAAGCGAAGGCATTTGAATTTTATTCTGTAGGTAATGAGGAGTTATTGAAAGTTTATCAGCATGGGAATAACATGATCAGATTTATGTTTTTGAAAGATGACTGGGGAAAATAAGGAAAGGGGGAAAAAAGACTAAACTAACTCATTTTCATCTAGCAAATATTTATTGAGTATCTAGTATGTGTCAGGCATCTTCTAGGGGCTGTGGCTACAGCACTGAAGGAAACTGTTAAAAATTCTTGTCCTCATTCAGCTTTAAGTGGTGGAGAGAGACAGGTTATAAATAAAAATATGTACAATCATTCAGGTAGTGGTTAAGTGCTATGGAGAAAATAAAGCAGGGAAGGAGGATAGAGACAGTCTTTGCAATTGGGTGACCACTTCGCCTTCTATAATATACTTCCCACTGAGAAGGAAGGGAACATTTGAGCAAAGACCTGCAGGAGGAGAGAGAGCAAGTCACACGCATATTTGTGGGACGAGAATTTTCGGCAGAAGGAACTGCAAGCACAAAGCCCTCCGTGTATTATAAGAGCTTTGCAAATCCCAAGATGACAAAAGAGAGGGATTTAACACTTAAATTCCCATATGTGTAAGAAGGGGCACTGCACCAAAGAAATACTGATCACCTCTTATAAATCATTCAGAACCTCTAGGCACTTGTTTAAAAGTATTTAAGTTTGACAGGCTAGAGCCAGATCTCCCTTTACAGGTCATTGTCAGGCCAGAATTGTAGAGAGAGGTAACTGGGTTATTCTCCGCTATCACTCAAGACCAGCAATTTGGCATTAAAGCTGGAATGTAGTACTTTGCCTCTTTTGTAGTTTTAACCATTCATTTCATTTTCAGATGTCCAAAATCTATACTTGATGACCACATTTAAGAAAAATTGCCCCCAAGCCTAAGAGATACACTGGCTTGGACAGCAAAGGTGGAAACCCTTCAGCAAATCAGCAAGATGAGTGGAATTGGGAATGTGTCTGCTGATCATGATCTAGCTGAGTGTACTGCACACACAAGAGATAAAAATGAAGCCAGAATCTGCAATGAGATCATTAGTGTGTACCATCCTGGTGCTGTAGTCAGACCACACACATATTTAATGCACTGAACCCACCTTGAAATGCCCCTCAGCCCCAAGAGAACAAAGTGGTGGAAAAAATAAGGGGGAGGGGAGGATGCTGGGTGATCCATAATGCTGTCAATGTCACAATCCATCCTGAGCAGCAGAATAAAGTTAATAGGGAAAGTTCTTTAGTGCTTGTTCAGCGGCCTGGCACCCAACTCTGTGGCAGAAAAGCAAGGAGGAGATAGATATATCATTATAGAATGTATCAATAATAAATTATAGAAATGCCTTATATTTAAGGAGTAGTTCCTGGTATTTATTTGAAATATCAATCTTTAAGATTTTGTATTTGACCACTCAATGCCAAAAAAAAAGTATATAGAGGCTTAAATCATTTGCTTTTTAAAAAGACTATTGGTATTTTAATAATTAAATTAACAATATGAGTCAAAAATGTTGAAGATGGAAATTTACAAGTGTCAAGAAAATAAGGAGGAAATATTTTTCTTAGTATCCAATAAATAAAAATTACCTTGAAATAAACACTAAATCTATTTATAGCATACATAAGAAACATCTCTGGAAGTCAAATAATCTATCTGAATTCTAAGCATTATGTTTCAGCTCAGAGAATTTCATGGTTTAGAGTAGAATATTTTCATTCTAAATCTGTATGTGTTTTAGCTCCTAAAAATATTTTCTAAACTTTCCAGCATTGCACTCCTTAGTTATAGAGTCAAGAACTTACACGATTCAACTAAGAGCTATCAAACATTTATTTAAAGGTTAAACACTTTAAATGTTTAACAAGGCACTGACTGGGCAAGATATTGCAGGAAATGCAAATTGAGTAAAATTTAGCTCCTGCCCCCAGGGGGACAAGGAGGTAAGTGAAAAATGATACTGCAGTACAGAGTCAAGAATATGCTCGGTGTCCTAAGGGCTTCCAGGAAGAACAGATGACCAGGGGTTAGAGAAGGCAAGGAAGACTTCAAGGAAAAGTGACATTTGACCCGGTACCTTGATGGATGGGTAGGATTCTAATAGGCAGAAATGGGGCTGGGTTCAGTGGGGTGAGGAAGGCCATTCAGGTGAAGAAAGGGATTATTTGAGCAGACTCCTGTTTTGATGGAGCATGGTGTATACACGTGGGAGTCGTGGGACTCAAGCTGGGAAGATGGGCTGCAGTCCTGGGGTCTCTGGGCTCAGATGTCAGCCTGAGGAGTCAGGACTAGATTCAGCCAGCAGTGGGCTTCCATTGAAATCGATGTGACATGTTGTGACATGACACTGCTCTATTTATGCTCTGACGCCCATGCATCAGGTACTCAGTTGCCTTTGCCTGCTGAAGGGTGAGGCTGGTTCTCCAGCCTCTGCGGGAGAGATTGATTCTGCACCACAGATTTAGTTGGAGGACAGAGCACAGTAGGGGTCATTTGGGTGTATCTCCCCTTCCCCTTTTCCCCCATACACACACAAGGGGCAGTGAGTGTGGCCTCTGTGTCCTGGCCATTTAGGTGTCATTTGAGCACTTGAATATTTCTCAGAAGTAGGAAAAAAAAAATCATCCACGAATATTTGTTAAGTGCCTCCTAGATGAACAGCAGCAGTATTGCTCTGCTCCAGATGGGTGGTGAAGTAGCAATCCCAGCCAGAAGCCAAATAAAATCTTGAACTCGTATCAGAATAGGAAAGGCTAAGGATAGATGGTACACCCAGGAGACAAGCTGTGAAATCCCTGCCTTTGCAGAACTGCACTATTACATATCTTCTCAGCTAAATTTTTTCAAGGTCCAATTCAGGAAAACCAGGAACAGTGTTAGATATTTAGGGAGATTCAAAACGGAGACAAGCTGTGAAATCCCTGCCTTTGCAGAACTGCACTATTACGTATCTTCTCAGCTAAGTTTTTTCAAGGTCCAATTCAGGAAAACCAGGAACAGTGTTAGATATTTAGGGAGATTCAAAAGAAGTGATAACCATCCCTGAAACACAGAAATTCAATAGAAACTTTAACTTGTAAATAATATACACCATGTAACATACAATGTAAAGGTAGCATGTAAAGTCCCAGAACATTTCTGCTGTTCTTGAGTAATGTTCAGCACACATAAACCTTCTTTAGATATTAGCTTACCAGGGGACTGCGAGCTCAATTGTCCATTTTGGGCACAAAGCTTGGCCGCAGTGGTCAGTTGAGGCTCCCTAGTCAGAATACAGGGTTTTTTCCATAGTACCTAAAATGGTCCTTTAACTTGAGACTTTTTAAAGACACAGAAACCTTAATTAAGAATGACTGGAAGTCTTGAAGAGAGAGAACTTTACAGTAGAAACTTTTATTTGATAAGACCAAAGCCAGTATGAGTCAATTCATTAAAAAATTTGGTTCAAGCCGGAAATTCTAAAAACTACAACACAAAACATGCATACTCATGACAATATTTTGATGTAGGGTCAAGCCCTCTCTCTCTCCCCTCCCCAAGGTAGGTCAGTATTTTGGGTCTTTCTTGCATGAATCATATCCACAATGCAGCTATTTCGAGTTTCGATTTATCTAAAGTGAAGCAGAACATTTCTGAGGCAGTCTGAATCTAGAACCTTTTAGGCCTTTTATGATTCCTATTCCAGTCTTTTAAAATTCTCTTGCTCACACCTATTGTAATAGTTTTTTTTTTTCTTATTGAGACTTTCCAAAGTATTCAACTCTTAGTTTCAGAATAATACCTACATTCTTTTTTGCTCTCCTAGGTTGATAATTTCCATATTTAATTAAAATATGCTTAATTTAATTCACTAAAATGCTACAATCACAAGTCTAATTAACCCAAACAGGCTTGGGAACAAACACAACTAAGTCTTGGTTAGTAAACAACAGCAGAAGTGGGAGCAGAAGTCCTTGGGTGTGTTGGAGAGAAGTTACTGCCCTCAAGTGCCCAGCATATCAGAAGACTCAGTTCACAGCAGGAATGGAGAGCATCTGTGAATCTGGCAAGTTAGTTAAATGGATGTCAGTGGAGAACTTCTACTTGATAAAGTTAACTGAGTAGTCAGTTTACGTGTATTTCACTACTCAGAATATGCTGTGTGATTCTGGATTAGCATCACTAAAGGACTGGTTAAACACACACAGACGTGAACATATGTAAAAAAGCAAAAATATTTTCATCAGGTATAGATACAGGAAATGTTGGTTCTGGCCCTGTTGGGAGCTTCCTTCTTTGTTAATATTCTTGAGTGTTCTACCCTGAATGCCCATTTGTGCTGTAATATCTATATATTAGGATTTTTATATTAATTGTAGAATGTTTAAATATCTCAGTAAAATATAGGTAGTGCTTATTTTTTTATTTTTTTCGGCAGATGGCTGTACGAGGAACTGAATCCTTGACCTTGCTGTTACAAGGCTGCACTCTAAGCAACTGGGCTAACCAGCCAGCCCAGTGCTTACTTTAAAAGCTTTTCTAAGAATTAGTGAAATAATGCACGTGTAATGTTTAGCAGAGAGCTGATTAGTTTTAGTCCTCTCTATTCACCTTGCTTTTGGGTGCAATTGTCCGAAGTTCAAGCTTTGAGTAGTCTTCGTCAAAAGCATATTGACCATCTTGAAGGGATTCCCACTGGCCAAATTTGGAACAATCCAAGCATAAGAATAAACAATGACAGGAATTGATTAAACCCATTGAATTTATAAAATATTTATGAATTCATACAGATAGGAAATAAACTTTAAGGGGAGGAGGAGAAGGGAAAGGAAAGCTTTTTTTTTTTTTTAAGCAGAAAAATGCCAGTTAATAAATGCAGAAGGAATAATAGAAATAGGAGATTATCATTTTACAACCACCATTGTAATTACTTATTCAGCCAAAAATCAATGGATGCTAAAACCAATGGAAGAAAGAGCATTGGGGAATGGGATGATCAAACAATCTCACCCCATAGATCCCTATTTATTACCAAGGGAAAATGTACCTTTAACAAAGGAGAGATCTGGTGAATACTACCTTCACCAAAAGGCCACACTTAGCACAACCAATTACATACAAACTGACATCATGAGGCCCCTAATTTGATGATACACACAATGTCATCTATGCAGCATTTCTGCCCTTCCTTCAAAGATCCCAGATTAACCTGAATCTAATTATGAGAAACAATGCAAATTGAGAAACATTCTGCAAAATAAAACATCATCAATAACAAAATAAGTATATCAATGTTGCAAAAGGAAGAGAAAGGCTAGGAACTGATGGAGGTTAAAAGATACTGAAAAGAGAATTGGGGAAACTTGAATATGGCCTGTATATTATATAACGTTATCGTGTCAATGTTAAATTTCCAGTCTTAGGGTTAGGTAAGAGAATGTCTTTATTCTTAGGAGTAAAGAGTCAGTGAAATTATAATGTATATTTATGTGTGTGTGTGTATAAAAGCACATATATACATAAACAAATGCACACACATGTATACATACAGAGAGAGAGAAAGCAAATGTAACAAAATGTTAACAACTGGGGAATCTAGATGATATGGTTCATTGCACTAGTCTTGGAACTTTTCTGTAGGTTTGTAACTTTTCAAAATAAAAATTGAGGGAAATAAAGGCATATCTATAGGTATAAGTACTGCTGTTCCTAATATGCAAGTACACAGATCTGTGCAATATTGGATCATCTAGTACAGAATCTGCAAAATTGTCGTCTGCATATTATCCAGAAATAGACTTGCTTTGTGATGTGCAGTCTCTCCCATAGCCACCACCCATAGTAGAACTTGCAATACCAAGGATTTGCTCTTGCAGAACAAAGCAGAAACAGCTCTGACATCTTTAAGTAGATTATATGCAAATTTTAAGGAAACTTAGTAATGGCAGAAGCTATAGTGAAGAGCTGGGACTTCTGACAGGGCCTCAGGGGTGCTTACCAGATTCCCCACTAACTGCATGGAATATTAAGCTAGCCACCATGGTTCCCTATGCAATATTTCAACCTGAAGTATACATCGCTGAGAAGATCAGGAAAAATAAACAGGCCAAAAGGCTGATGTGAGAATTCCCAAAGAAAATAAAGGTAGATGGCAATCATATAATACACATCACCACTGATCCAATTAAGACTCTAAAGTTCAGGAGAAGGTATCTGACAAAACAGGATAGAAGAGCAAATTGGGAAAGAGCTTGCTTAGCTGGGGTTTTTCACCAAAAGTATAACAAGGTGTCACTGCTGTGAGTCCAGTGGGATATCACCACTGTGGAAATGTGGACTCTAAAAGGAAGAGTGTAGGCATTTTCTACACTCAGCTCACAAACAGTCCTGTCGGCAACATTCAAACACAGGAAAGAGAGTCCTAATATTCAGGAAAACTACCAAGGTTAAATTCAAATCACAAGATCAGAAAATTCACACAGGCAAAAGTACAACAGAGTGGTCGAGGTTGACTTCTATAGGGTTGATTCAGACACACCCAGCTCTTAAGCAGAATAATGGGGAGTTACTGTTTCAGAGCTTGGCCAACTTTGTGTTTAGTAATTCTCCTCTTTTTCAAGCTAAGGGCATAAACTTCCTTTGGCAGGAGTAAAAAAGGAGAAAATGAAGACAACAGATCATATTTAAGAGAATAATGCCCACCTACATTGTTTATATCCTACAGTCAAAGGATCAAAGCAGTAAGAACTGTATATGAAGGCTATAGAGCCTCCTACTTGGTGTGAGAAAATGGTCCCATTTGTTTGAGACAGATTTTAGTAGTCTAGGATGGGAAAACATTTTGAACAATAACAACATCAACAACAAGAAAAAGTCAGTTTTAGGAGAAATGTAAAAACCAAAAAGCCAAAGCATACAGGCCATGGGAATTAGTGACCATACTGTATAAGTTGTTGCTGCACCTACTTTATCATAAATGGATTTTCTGTCTCTAGAGTCAAATCCTACAAGAATCACAAACATTCTAAAAACAAAACATCAAAAAGTAAAGGAATGCTTTAAATATGGTAATACGTGTGGATAGTAATGGCGAACCTTGTCAAGTGCTTACTATGTGCCAGGCACTGTTCTAAGTATATTATCTCATTTACTCTTCAATTCTATGTTAGATGCTTCTATTCCCTCTTTACTCATGGGGAGACCAGGCACAGAGCAGTTAAATAATCAACCCGAGGCAGAGCCAGGGTTTGAAACTGGGTGACTCATGTGCCCTTATCTAGTGCTCTAAGCTGGAACGTTATTCAACTATTACGTTAATCTTTTTTGGAGGCTATTTAATGGCATAGTAAAGTGTTAAAAAATAAGAAACAGTGGCAAACCTGTATGTGAAATATGTTCCCAATTTAAAAAGTATGAAGAAAAAAGGAGAGAGAGAGTAAGCACGGGCACGCTCAAAAGAGGGTAGATAAGGCAGTGCACCAGATGTTAATAGTGGTCACCTCTCAGTGATGAATTCTCGGTAATCTTAACTTTTTTCTTTCTATTTATATGAGCTTTTCAATTTTACTACAATGAAAATGTAGCTTTTATAATAAAAATAATAAATGTTCTCTATAAAAGAAATATTCTGGAAGTTTCAAAAATAACTGTGTCAAATACTCATAGAAGGAGTCCTAGTCCTTGACATATTTTCCTCAAACTTCAGCATGTACCACCAGCTTCACAGATTTTGCCATGTGAGTTCTACCTCCACTATTATTTACTTAATGTCTTTAAATTAACTGTTTTTATTTAGCCTCCTAAGTAATATCTATGAAATCATGCTTATGCTATTCTATAGGGTTTTTTAAAAAAATGTAAATTAAAATAAACACATAACTTAAAATCTCTTGGCTCACCACAGAATGAATGGTTCACTTTGAGAAAGAATATGATCCTCCTATTTCTGGCTTCAGATTCACTCAGGTGTTCTACAGAAAAAGGCAGATTCCTTGGCCCCACCATACATCTACTAAATCAGAATCCTAGGAAAGGGGCTGCCTTTTAAACAAACCTATTTCTGGCTTCAGATTCACTCAGGTGTTCTACAGAAAAAGGCAGATTCTTTGGCCCCACCATACATCTACTAAATCAGAATCCTAGGAAAGGGGCTGCCTTTTAAACAAACTCTGCAGAAGATTCTTGAACAGCCTGAAGTTTAAGAACAACCACATTATGGGTGTAATGGTCAAGGATTTGGTATTGGATCAGAGTTAAAGAATTTAACAAGACATCCAGGATGAAACCCAGAACTGCCCCAGACTACCCCGGGAGACAGCTATAGAGAGCATTAGAGATAAGCTGGATGAGGTGGAGGGAAAAGCTAATCATCACAAAGTAAACAAAATCCCTAGGTTCTTCTGTACTAAGAATGACATCCCGGGAAAGTTGCTTTGCTGTCTTGTTTGAGTGACTTTTTTTACTGCTGATAAATATTATTAGAGAATGAATTAAGCTGGCACTATGTAACAGTTAGGACTGAGGTTAAGGTAGGCCTATACAGGTAGAGGCAGAAAGCTGCCAAAAATCAGAAGTCCACAAAGGAGGTGAGTCACTGCAGTGGAGGGCCTTGATAGGCGGGAGCCAGTTAAGAACTGGACCCTGTGGGCAAAGCAGAAGTTGGCTAAGCAATGGAAATCAGAGGTAAGACAGGAACTGAATGAAGAAAGTTGTCAATTTTATCTACTGCTAGGGGAAAATTCCCTTGTAAAAACAGCCCCACTTTTGTTGAGATCTTTTGGTAAGCTGGGGTGAAAGGAAGCCTCACGACCTGTTTTCAAGGTGGAGAAGAAGGTTCCCTGCATAATAAGCAGATGGGAGCTGGAAAAGCCTGGGGGAGGGGGCAGGGTCAGAGAGGGGCTCTCTGGTGGTGGCCAGCAGGAGTGGCCTGAGGCTTGGGAAGAGGTGTCCTAAGGGATGTCTGGTGAGATGTTAGCATTGTGGTGATGTGACCCTTCTCCACAAATTACCAATGAAACCACACAAGGAGGAAGTGTGGGGGTGACCAGATTCCTGGAAACTAGGGAGGGAGGGGACTGAGGGTTGCATCAGTGCAGTGCGCGCTAAGTTAACCCGCACAGATGGAGGGGCAGCTAACAGAGGTGGTAGGGTTTGTGCACCGACCCACATAGAGAATGCAGGTGGCTTTGTTCCAACATGTCACAGAGGTAGCTTTGTGCAACAATACAGGTTTATGAGAGTCCTTCAAAGACACCAAAAGAAACCCAAGGAATATAGTCCCACTAGAGGTGGGCTAGGAGAGAAGTACCTTGTGAGGAAGCGTTTTTGTAGGGATTTCACTCAGAGACGAAGGTAGAACCTTCACTGGGTTACTGCCAGGAGCCATGGGGCTAAGGTGTAGCTCGTTACTATCAAAATGATGTAAAAAAAGAAATTTTCCCCTCAAGGTGAACAAATATTGGAAGAATTAGGAGTTGCCTTCTCTGGTAACATGAGAGGAGCGTATAAGTATGAAGTCAATGTAAAGTATTACTATCAAAATGATGTAAAAAAAGAAATTTTCCCCTCAAGGTGAACAAATATTGGAAGCATTAGGAGTTGCCTTCTCTGGTAACATGAGAGGAGCGTATAAGTATGAAGTCAATGTAAAGTGCTACCTCTCTTGGGACAATATAGAAATCATGCTCTAATTTGAAAACGGTTTGATGAAGACGTCAAAGAGAAAACAGGGAAAGAGGACCTGGAACCCTGAAATAAGCAGGCCCCGAACCTGTGGCCTGGAGGCTGTCATCTTCCTGTCACAGCGTAGCTGGAGGCCCTCAGGACCCGTGGGCTTGGTTACTTCGTTCCCGGCAGCCCCTGCTTTTTCAATTTAACTACTTCATATGCATTTTCCAAGTGACTTTATTTTCTCAACATCTGTTATTCCTCCTCTGAAATTCTGAAATGTGTAAGTTCTATTTATTTCTAACTTCTTTTCTGCTATACACACATCATTTTGAATTTCGATTCCATTCTTAATATTGGTGGTTCTCAAGAATTTTCCAGTACAACATGTCCTTCAGATCCCCATTTCCCTTAGTTTTCACACTGAACATTTCAAAAACTGCACACCCCCTGGCTCCCCCACAAAATCCAGGGTAGCTGACCAGCAGGGCGATTTGTAAAGGAAGAGCAGGAAGGCTAGTATTCTGTGGGGCTGGTTATTCTGAGCACTGTGTTTCAGGACGGTGGAGGCCATACACTGGCAGACAACACCGTGCAAATTGACTTTACCCTCTCCAGTGTAAATGATACAGGTGTCAGCAAAGATGGGAGATGATATCAGGTTCATGATTCAGTGAGTGTGTATCTAAGGTCTTCTCTGGAGCCCCAAAGGGAAATGCATTAGGGTGGTGACGAGGGTTGGCTGTCCAGGATGTGAAATCTGCCAGGCTGAGGGAGCACCAAAAGGGGACTTTTGCTGCATTTTATGCCCCCTACTATGTTATCCCGAGACTCCAACAAAATTACTTTTTATGGTGGCAAGACCTGCTCTGGGCTAGCAGCATCATCAGGATCTAGCATTCAGGTTTCAGGAACAGTTTCTTATATGTTACAGAACTACATTACCAAAGCAGCTCTAGATTATAGAATAACACTTGGGCATCGTAAAGTGAACAGTCACACCACAACATTGTGATGAAGACCAGCCTATGGGCACGTGCTGTCATGTGTCCAGTGGGCCATGAGGCCTAGGAAACCCTGAGCACAGTGGGTCTGGCCCAGCCACCACCAGTAGCTGAGCTGTTTGAGGAAGGAAGGCTTGCAGGTGAAGGCTCCGCAGTGAGAGAGAGGGTGTGGGGGAGACTGTGCAGCACTGGTGATGTAGAGCAGCTCCAGTTGGCCCTGAGACACATCGCGGAGAGCATGCCTCGTCTTGCAGGGAAATGTACTGACTGATACCCACCGCACAGTGAGCACTCCCAGCCAGAAGGCCACTCTCTAGAACCCCCGTGCTCTTCTGCTACCACCAGCTGAGTTCTACACTTGCCCAGACTCGGGTTTATTCCCCAGCCTGTTCCATGCCAGTTAAACTTGTCATTATTATTCACAAATTAAGTTAAATATATACAAACCTGAAATATGAATGCAAAAAGCAAGAGTTGTTTCTATAAAAACTTGTTGAATATTTTGAAGATTCAATAGAGTAAGTTCCTGAGCAATAGTCATACAAAGGCAATTGTAAAAATCTGTAAGGATTCTGCACTTGATTTGCCCTACAAGTGTCTTTAAGTTTTTGCTTCCCTTTAATGAAATGATAATTGGAAATAGTAGAGAATATATAACGGGTGTGGTTTATGCAAGAAAGATGAGGCAGAACTCCAATCAACTCACCAATATTCAAATAAAAAGCCTGTACTTTACATCAAAAGCTTGGCAAAAGAATGCATAGTTACTTTAATTTAAAATAAAAATTTGATGTGCCTATAATTTTTTCTTGATTCACCCCCTTAACCAATGCCTTCCATTAACTAACGAACTCCCAGTCCTGACTGCATTGGATGAGAGGGCCTCTGCGGAACTTCTTCTCTCATCATTATTCTGTTGAAATCCATGGAATTAGGAATTCCCATGCTCAGTCTCTTCTTGGAGGTACAGAGCACTAGCACTTCATGAAAGAGGAACTTCAAAAGAGATGTAATTCAAATCTCCTTTAATACCAGCCTAATCATGACCAAAAGAAAAAAAGACAGGTATTTCTACTTATCAGCTGAAAGTAGCACCACTACAGCAACAGCATAAACCCAGTTTATGCATCCCTTGTGTACTAGCTTTGAAATTGAGATTCTTGATAAATTTAGAAGTAGTTTCAGAATTCGCATTCTTTCCATTTTGTGCATGAAGGCTTTATTAATTATTTTATATGACATAATTTGAAATTGCCTTAGTTCTAATTTGCAAAACTGAGGATTGCCCTGTATCAGAAGCAACCCTCTCCTCCTGGGCCAGTAGAAGTAAGCTTCCTAAAGAAAACTGTTCCAGGCAACATCTCTCCTCTTGATAACGCAGGCCTCACTCCTGAGCTTGGTTTTGGCATAGAAGCTCATGCTTGTTATAAACAGTGATCTTTCTGAGCTTTTTCCTGGAATGTGTTACTTCTTTGAACTTTTCTTGTTCCTAATATACTATCGGTCTTTAGCAACATCACCTGGCTTCAGCTCGTTCGAGTTCTTCAATATGAATCTTGTGAATGACTTTGCAGGTAGCTTTACATTTATCTACAAAAGCATTTAACACCTCTAGGCAATTAGATTTCTTCAACATATCTCTCTCCGTCACTAGGTGTCTGACAAGAGTGTCAAGCAACTCTAGACCCTTTCCCATACTTTCAGATGACCCGTTATGGTCCGTTGGATTAAATATGAGGCAGTGGTACACATTATCTTGGCTCTACCAAATGTCTTTGGCCAGTGTTTCTCAGATCAAATACTAGGACTTAGAAAGGTCAACAAGGTTCTGAGGACATTGTAGAAATCAGAGAAGCAGAGACAAGGACTCCAACAAAAGGAACTGTTCTCCTCTTGCCTTGCCCCTTCTGTCTGAATTTCCTGCTTTTATTCAGAAAGAGCTCATTTATCTGGAGGCCCTTTATGCAGTTATATCAATCAACTGGCATATTTGTAGTACCAGGAAGTTGAGCAAAAAAAGGTCCCTAAACTCCCAAACTTTTCAAAATTTCATGCACGATGTTTGGACCCTTCCTCTTTTATATAACAGCTTCACTAAAATATAATTCACACATCATAAAATTCAATCTTAAAGTGTACAGTTCAGTGGTTTTTAGTATATATACATGGTTGTGGAACCATCACCACTATGTAATCAGAACATTTTTATCACCCCCCCAAGAAAACTCCAAATTTATTAGCAGTCACTCCTCATACTCCTCTCTCCCCTGCCCTGGGCAACCACTAGTCTACTTTCTGTCTCTATGGATTTGCCTGTTCTGGACATTTCATATAAATGGAATCATACAATATGTGGCTTTTGTTTCTGGTTTATTTCACTTAGCATGTTTTCTAAGTTTTGCCCATGTTGTAGCATGTATCAATGCACCATTCCTTTTTATAACTCAATAATCTTCCATTGTATGGATATATCGCATTGTTTATTCATTCATCTGCTGATCAACATTTGGGTAGCTTCCACCTTTTAGCTACTGTGAACTACTGTGAACAGAGCTGCTATGAACGTTTGTATACAAGTTTTTATTTGAACATCTGTTTCCATTTGTTTTAGGTACATACCTAGAAATGGAATTTGCTTGGTCAAAGGGGAATTCTATGTAAAACTTACTGAGAAATTGCCAAACTGTTTTTCACAATGGCTGTATCATTTTACATTCCTACCAACATTGTATGAGTATTATGGACTGAATCCTTGTGTCCCTCTAAAATTCATATGTTGAAGCCCTAACCCCTTAGATGATGATATTAGGAGGTGGAGCCTTTGGGGGTTAATTAGGTTTAGATGAGGTCATGAAGTGGAGCCCACATGATGGGATTAGTGCCCTCATCAAAAGAGGAAGGGACATTAGAGCTTCCTCTCTCCACCGTGTGCGGATACAGTGAGAAAAGGGCCATCTACATGCCAGGAAGAGAGTCCTCACCAGAATCTGACCATGCTGGCACCCTGATCTTGGACTTTCAGTCTCCAGAACTGTGAGAAATAAATTTCTGCTGTTTAAGCCACCTAGTCCAGGTATTTTGTTATGGCAGCCCAAGCCGACTAATGAGGACTCCAATTTCTCTGCATCCTCTCTGACACATGTTTTTTTACCTTTTTTAAAAAAATATTATTATTAGAGCCATCCTCATGGATATGAAGTAGTACATCATTGTGGTTTTGATTTGCATTTCCCTAATGACTAACAATATTGTTACCTTTTCATGTGTTTATTGGCCACCTGTAGATAACCTTTGGAGAAATGTCTGTTCAAGTCATTTGCCCACTTTTAAATGGAATTGTCTTTTGTTATTGAGTTGTGGAAGGGTAAATTGTATGTGTCAACTTGGTTGGGCTATGATGCCCAGTTGCCTGGTCAAACTCTAGTCTGCAAGTTGCTGTCAGGGTATCTTATACATATGATGACTATTCACTACTGTCTTTAAGTAAAGGAGATTATCCTTGATAACATGGGTGGACCTCATCCCATTAGTTGAAGGTCTTTACTTTAGAGCAAAAAGTGAGGTTTCCTGCAGAAGAAAGAATTCTGCCTCAAGACTGCAACATAGAAACCCTGCCTGAGTGTCCAGCCTACAAGCCTGCAGGCTGGCCTCCACGATTACATGAGCCATATATATATATATATATGTGTGTGTGTGTTTGTGTGTGGTTTTATATATATATATATATATATAAAACCACACACAAACACACACACATATACATGCACAATATGCACAATATACATATGACCCTATAGGTTCTGTTTCTCTGGAGAACGCTGACTGATACAAGTTGTAAAAGTACTTTATATATTTATATATTCTGGATACTAGTCCCTTATCAACTATATGAAAATAAAACCCATGTTTGATAAGCTGAGTTTGTTACATGCGGCCATAAAATCCTAAATGAAACTCATAGGGTTTTCTGAGGATCAGATGGGATAATGCATGTAAAGCTTGACACATAATTCAATTAATGTTGCTATTATTATTTTCACCACATTTGAATTCGATTAGAAAAATGAGCCCTGCATCACTCACTAGGCCTTGAAGATATTATTCAGTAAATGCTTATGAATTCCTATTACGTACAAGACACCATGTGGGATATGATGTAGAGGGTCAGCTGCATGGTGTGTGGCCTGTGCGGTCACACAGGGTTTAATGCTCTGCTGTTGTCATCTTGAAATTCTTAATAAGTTTTGAAGAAGAGGCTCTGCATTTTCATTTTGCACTGGGTCCTGCACATTATGTGGCCAATCCTGCTACGATGCACAGGAAAGTCTTTTTGTTCAGAACAATAACTGATGTTTCTAAAAATTACCATGTGTTATTCAGAAAACATTAAATTGTGCTAAATAAACTCTGTTTAAGATGATGCAGAAATACACAGTACATTTTAGAAACATCTTACCAAATATGATGTAAATAAATGAAGTTTTGACATTTAACAGGTAAGCTTTAGTTATCTGAAAAATTCACTTATTTAGAACAGCCAGTGCCTGATAAATGAAATGTCAGAATATTTCACAATAACAAGAAAGGGAGAAACTACAGACTTTGTTGTGGTAGCAGTTATTAGGGGTTGCGGAGTTTGCATTGTTAAAGTTTTAGAGGATTATAAAGTAAAACTTTTGAAGGAGACATCTTTTTCCCAGCTCACTATTGGTATACCATACAGGGAGGAAATAGCTGCGAGACTCTGGACAAGTAGCTTGACCTCGCTCTTTTTTTTTTTTTTGTGACCAGTAAGGGGATCATAACCCTTGGCTTGGTGTCGCCCGCACCGCACCACGCTCAGACAGTGAGCGCACCGGCCATCCCTATATAGGATCCGAACCCACGGCCTCGGCGCTAACAGCACCGCACTCTCCCGAGTGAGCCACAGTGCTGGCCCTTGACCTCTCTTAATCTTAGTTTTTCTTTCTGTAGAACGAGGATGACACAAACCTGAGAAGAACTCATGGAAGATCAGATTTTTAGCACTGTGTCATATGAGGTACTCAGTAAATGTCCCTTTCTCCATTCTCCTTTCAAATGTGTATCAAACACCTACTGTGTGCTATGTTTATTCTAAGCACTATGGAAACAAAGCTAAGAGCCCTTGTTCTCAAGGAGATTACATTCTAGTAAAGAGAGAGATGATAAGCATGTTGGGAGATGAATATGATCACTTTGGGCTGCAGTAAACATTAATGAAGAAAATTAAGTTGGTGGGAGCTGCTTTAGTCAAATGGTGGTCAGGGAAAAGGTCTCTGAGAAGGTGGGACTTGAGCATTGAGACCTGAATGATGAAGAAGAGAAAGTTGGGTGAGAATTCTGGACAAGGGTATTCTCAGCAAAAGGCACAGCAAGCGCGAAGGCCCAGAGAGTGGAATGAGCTCGGCTGAGGCCATTGTGACATGAGAAGCTCGTGGAGGGAGGGAGAGGGGCGGGCTGTGAGAGCAGAAGACAAATGCTGCCGGGGCGGGTAGGCCTTTGACAAGGGCAGGAGTTTGGAATATATCCTGGTTCAGGAGTGGCCTTTGGAGGGTTCAAGCAGGGGAAATAAGTACTCTGATTTATGCTTCAGGAAGATTCCTCTAGCTGGCTGCTCTTTGGAAGAATCAGGTGAACCAAAGGGAGGCAAGAGATGTGGCAGAGTGACCGCTTATGGGGGTGCTGCATGCCTCCAGGAGGAAGGAGGTGGGGGCATGGACTAGGGTTGTGGTCTTGGGGCTACTAAGAAGGACTTGGACTGAGGAAGTAGAGCTGACGGGACGTAGTGTAGGACTGTGCGTAAGGGTGAGAAAAGGAGAGGGTTTTTTGTTTCTCCCTGATGAAAAATTTAATACATGCTCATTATAGAAGGCCTGGAAAATTCAGGCAAGTATTATCAGGCTGTCTGTTTTAATATGTACAGCTAACTTTTTCTTGAACAAGAAGAACTCTATTATTATTGTCACCCTTTTGAACATTCCTGTGCAACTTAACTTATTAGAGACTTAGCAGATTATTGAAGTTTAAAAAAAATAAAGAAAAATTCTGTTTCACTCTGTTTAATTCAGAGTTTCCTAACCTTATTTGACCTTAGAACTATTTTTTAATGGCTATTTTGTATAACACCCATTGCCATCCCTATCAATTATCATCAGAAAATATGACCTAACAGTGCATTGTATCTTTTTCCTCATTTCTCAANTATTCTCAGCAAAAGGCACAGCAAGCGCGAAGGCCCAGAGAGTGGAATGAGCTCGGCTGAGATATGAGAGGCCATTGTGACATGAGAAGCTCGTGGAGGGAGGGAGAGGGGCGGGCTGTGAGAGCAGAAGACAAACGCTGCCGGGGCGGGTAGGCCTTTGACAAGGGCAGGAGTTTGGAATATATCCTGGTTCAGGAGTGGCCTTTGGAGGGTTCAAGCAGGGGAAATATGTACTCTGATTTATGCTTCAGGAAGATTCCTCTAGCTGGCTGCTCTGTGGAAGAATCAGGTGAACCAAAGGGAGGCAAGAGATGTGGCAGAGTGACCGCTTATGGGGGNTTTATTGAAGTTTAAAAAAAATAAAGAAAAATTCTGTTTCACTCTGTTTAATTCAGAGTTTCCTAACCTTATTTGACCTTAGAACTATTTTTTAATGGCTATTTTGTATAACACCCATTGCCATCCCTATCAATTATCATCAGAAAATATGACCTAACAGTGCATTGTATCTTTTTCCTCATTTCTCAATATTTCCCTTACATGTAGAAGTTAGATTTGCAGGTTGTAAGCTCAGGCTCATTGGCTTGGTGCACTGGCACAGTTCTTCATGAAAACTTCATAAGGCTTTCATCTTGTACTGGCTCTTAGGCAAATGTTGTCTGGATTACATTGTTTTATAGTTCCTAATACAGAGCTGTTCTATCTACCAGTTATTCATATAAAAGAAGTGAGGAACTCGTGACATGACTTGTAAAATTATGTTTAAAATTGACAATGTCTCCCAAATACCTTATCTTTCTCTTAACGTAGAAGGTGACAGCCAGTGGAATATGAACTACGTTGACAGCATTCAATTAGTAGAGATAAGGGAAACTGAGTTTTAAACCTGCGAATGAATGTACATCTAGATGTTTATAAATGTGTACAGTCAAAACTCCTTAATTTAAATCTCAGCTTGGTTATTTAATTTGTAACTTGGGAGCAGCAACAGTGGGTATTTAGTGAAATCCCAAATGTCCTGAGGGGGGAGTAGGACAAAATTATATGTTTTTTTTGTTGTTGTTGTCCTTGAATGACTTAGAATTGTCTAAAATGTCAAGAAGAAAAAAATATCTCATTTTGGTTTTAATATTTTGGGTAGATATTGGTGATAATAATAATGAATGCTTTTATGCCCTGGTAGCAGTTGGTGCTGTTTGTACCATTCAGGTAGACATGGTGTGCCTTAAACTCAACTTAATTTTAAGATTTTAAGAAAGGAACAAATCTGTAAGGAGTGTGGTGTATTATCACACTTAAAACAGCCAATTAAATTATTCTCCTGATACAGGCTACTTTATAAACTCATTTATCACACAAGTTAGCTTGGTCTGACCTTTCCACCCTTTCTTGGATAAGGATGGTAGCAATTTCTCAGTAGGAAAATTATTGATTTTTTTTTGACAGAGCTTCTTCTCCAGTTTGATTTTCCTTCTTTTCTGCACTTCTATTCATGTGTCACCTTCTCAAACAGAGCCTGGAGTCCCATTTACACATTGGCAAGAAAGATGTTGCTTGGAAGGATGTGGGAAGCTGTATCGTAATGTCCATGCTAATTATCCACACCCAACCAATTTATGAAGTCATTCTGCTCAATATGGAGTATTTCCCTTATCCAGTAAACAGCAGAAAGTGTTGATTATCTATTGAAGCTTGCCATGCTCACTAAGCAAATGTCAATCTTTTTTTGTTGAACTGTTTAACCCCATGAGCTCTAATACCTTTTTCCTGAATTTTAATACTGATTCCTACATGTTCAAT
Organism: Galeopterus variegatus; assembly: GCF_000696425.1. Classification (NCBI taxonomy): domain Eukaryota; kingdom Metazoa; phylum Chordata; class Mammalia; order Dermoptera; family Cynocephalidae; genus Galeopterus; species Galeopterus variegatus. Next base: position 187,780 of record NW_007727344.1, read on the forward strand.
GATGATCCATTTGTCACATGTGATACTGACATAAAATATTTGCTCAGCTAATTGAGAATGTTTCCCTTTATCAATAATTTTTTTGTGGTTTGAACAAGGTATCTCTTTCCAGGGAATAATTAGAAGGTAACTACAGCCTTTTATCAGATTTAAGAGATTTAAGTAAACTACCTATCTAGTTGTAAAACTTTATCTGAAGTCAATTTTTTTTTAAAAGGTAAAGATTTTCCCAGAAAAAATACATTTGCTCAGCTAATTGAGAATGTTTCCCTTTATCAATAATTTTTTTGTGGTTTGAGCAAGGTATCTCTTTCCAGGGAATAATTAGAAGGTAACTATAGCCTTTTATCAGATTTAAGAGATTTAAGTAAATTACCTATCTAATTGTAAAACTTTATCTGAAGTCAATTTTTTTTTAAAAGGTAAAGATTTTCCCAGAAAAAATAAGGAGGAAGGGGTCATAGATGGAAAAGAGCTTACATTTTCTGAGTACTCATTGTAAGTCAGAAACGATGCTGGGAGTTTTATGTTCACTATCTTCTTTAACACCATGAGATGGGTCTCTTATCTGCATCTGCAGGTAGTGAACTGAAGTTTAGAGAGGCCAAGTTCTCATGCAATCAGCTGATGGCTGATGATGATGCCTTATTGCTTCCATTGGCATGATCATTGCAATCTCGACACTCTGAGGGTCGCAGCAACACAGTGACCACAACTGGTTAAGATCCAAGGAGTCCCCTTGCCTTCTTTCTCAGTAGTGTTGAAGGAGTGGCAGGAGACTATTATCCCATGCAACTATGATTTCTCATTTCTGGTCAAAACCAGACCATGAAAGAGAGTCTAGTGTGAGACTGGGATAACAAAAACCTCTGGGTGCTGTTACTGGGAAAATAGGTCTCTTGCTGCTTCCTAACAATGGTGGACTTTGTTTTTTCTTGGTAGCTGGGCTTTTGTTCTAAGGGAGGACATTATTATACGTTTTCCTCTGTGCTACTGACACCATTATTGGTAACCACTCAGGTCAACGGCGTCACTCACTGATTAGATTCAATATCTAATATTCTAGACTATTATCCTTAGTATTCACAAAACTCTTGCAATGTCTGGTAAAGAGAAGCCAACAAAGAACCCTAAAAGTGGCATTGCTGTACTTACATGTAATTTTGTAAACATCAATGCTAAGAAGAAATGCCTCATTTCATTGAATTGTGTTAAAGTTCCCTAAACATAGTCCAATTTTCTCAAACTAACTTTCAAAGGACTATCAAGCTCTAAAACAAAATTTTTAAATATGCATATTTGGTTAGAGCAGTAAGAATTAATCTTAGGAATTTTTTTTAGAAAATATAATGGCATTTCTCTTACATCAATCCCTATGAGTTGCCGAGGCCAAGGGAGAAGTCACCAGATACCTTATTCTGATAGAAGCAAAAAAGATTCCACTTGAGTAAACAAGTTAATTGTTTTCCAACAATTAAGGACATCAGGCATCCAAAGAAATCTGAAAATTTAAAACTTACTTTTTTTCTGACTACTAAGGTAAGACCATTTTAGTAATTTTTTTAAAAACACACATAAAAAAGAAGAAAATTAAAGTGATTTGTAATCCCACACCTGAAGATAACCATTATTAACATTTGGAGTACATCAAGTCTTTTCTCTTTGCATTTTAAATAACATTGGTGTACTAATCAGAAATCTTAATTGCAAGCAACTGAATGAGCTGTCACTCCTTTAAGTAGAAAGGAATTTAAGTAGAAAAGATATTTGGTATCTCAGATATTCACAAGAAAGCCTGGAGAACAAGTCTTGGAAAACAGTAATTGTAGGGGTGACAATAAAGGTGGATAAGCCTCCATTGGATCAGAACCAGAGGCCAGATAGTGCCGTGGATTATCTCGTGAGGCTCCCACACTGCCACAATAAGGACCTTTAGCTGAAGCTTGTACCTCTGCCACTGCCAGCCCAGACACAGATGGGGGATTCTGGTGGCCCTGCTGCCTTGGAAACACAGTGCTCTCACTGATGGGATGGGTTTTCCACTGTCCTTGCTTCTGTGGGTCACTGACTCTCACTTCCAGGTAGGTCTGGGTGTCTGATCAAGTCCAGGCCCCATGCCTGCCCCAGCTGTAAGGAAGCAGCAGTAACAGAAAGGCTCTTAATGTCTTGACTCTATAAAGGTAGAATGTCTTCACTGCACATGGAGAATCACATGGTGGCAGATTCCCCAAACCTGGGAAGGAAGCTTAGATGTTGAGCAGCCCAGTCCCACATGATGTGTGCTCAATGCGCTCACACAGCTTTACATAGCTCTATATATCCCGCTGTTCCCTCCAATGTCACATCATGACTATTTTCATAAAACATGAAGTATTTTTCAAAATTAAGATTTTTGGTAACTGTATAATAACAGTCTAAATCTGGTCAGTAAATAGCATATGTTTTATTAATTGTCCTAAATAAGGCTTGAAAAGCATAGGAGTTATAAAGGTAGAAGCATCAATCTTAGCACAGAGGATCCAAATTCTTTTTTCTAGCTTCAGTTAGCACTTGGCAGGGAGGAGGCTCAAGCCTTGAGCTCAAGCCGTCACATCTAGGGGATGCTGCCTGAGATGGCCTAGCTAACCTGGGTGAGGCAGGGCAGCCCGGAAAGGGCAGGCTCAGGAGCCATCTCTGCCTCAAGGTTGGGGCAGGCTGTGGGGGCCAGCTGCCGGAGCTGGAGGGAGTTCAGTCCAACAGCAGAGGAACTCAATGTCTGACCTGCCTGTTGTCCAGTCTGGAAACTGTCAGCATTGGGGCATGATGCCTAAGGAAGAATCCAGAAGCTGTTGACATTCAGGAATTGAGAGTTGCAGCTTTTGGCCTGAGGTTCAAGAGCAGCCTAGGGGCTGAAAAATAAGAACAAGGTGGGCTTTAGCTTTAGAAGGATGCATAATAAATGAACTACCAAGATGACAACAAGCAATGTAGCAATGCTGTAGTTCAAAGGCCAGTAAATAGGTTGGCAGCAGGGTTTGCAAGCCTAGATATCAGCATTAAGGCACACATTTTGTGCTAGCTCAATGGCAACGTGATACTGGATTTCAGGCTCAATTTCCTTAAGTCATTCCTCACTAAGGCAGGGTTTAGGGAGCTTCGTTGTGGGGAAAGGGTTGACAGAGCAGCTTCAGATGGAGCCTAGGGACCCCACAGTCAGGACAGCTTCAGGAAACAAAGCCATGGGAGACAAGCTCTATTAGCTGAGGTGCATCTGTGAGGCAGGAAGTCAGACCAGAAAGAGAGGACACAGGTGTGGAGAGGGCAGCAGAGCTCCACATGGCAGCTCTGAGGCTGTGGAGAGCCACCCCTTCTATCACCCCAGGATGCCATTAAAAGTTAGCTTCTCTTCCTGTTCAATCTGAATGTTGTGTCTCTATCCTCTGGATTTCCTGAAAATAAGAGTTTCACATATCCGAGCAACAGTTTATAAATACCATGGCCCTTTGTCCCGGAGACTCTTATCTTCTAGATAGTCTGCAACTTGTTAACTGTTGAAAGACCCAGCAAACCAACGCAGAGCCAAAACCACATGTGGAGTTAGAGCCCTCGGAGGGGAATGGAATGGAATTGATTGGAACAGAAATTGTCATTCTACTTCATGTGATGTTGCGTTTTAATTTCGTGGAATTCCAGCCACAAGAACGTCATTCACAGAATGTGTCAGTGGCATGTTTTGCATCAACTAACAAGAGAGAACGCTGGATCGACCACTTGTAATTACATTTCACTCCCCACTTTGTCCACGCCTCACATGTGGGATCTGCAGAGAACTGACGGTGAACCCAGCAAACTCATGTTACCATACATTCTCCCCTCATCCCTCAGGAGGCTGTGTCACATTTGCCTGCAACCATTGGACAGACCTACCTTTTAAAAATAGATGTTTTTGCACTCTTGAAACTACTTATTTTCTTACTCTTTGTCACAGCCAGCCTAGTTTGAGCTGATGGTAAAAAGAGGTTTTGGAGGTTTTCCACCACAAGGTTATTTAAAGTTCTTTGAGCTGCCGCCAGACCTTCATTTAGCATTTTAATAAACTTCCTGGGCCAAGGAGTAATTTTCCTGTATCCTCTTTGTCCTCAGCATGAAGTAATAGTACAAAAGAGGGTCATCATTTTTAGGCCAGTCATCTGCATCAATTATAAAATTATCCTTATGAATAACCAGATATAAGGCCTGGGATATAGAAAAAAGGGAGCAGGTTTCTTTTTGTGATTAACATTAAGAAGGGGGGTCATAGACACATCAAGGATTTAAGAAAGTGCCAACAGAAACATTTTTTACACAGATAGTTAGAAAAGGCATTAAAAAACCCCTGCACATACAGTCAAGTTATAGCAAGATAACTAGAATTAAATTGCCTAAACATTTGCTTACTGTGGTGTCCTTATCTGAGCTTCTCTAAAGGCAGAAGTACCAACAGACCCACATGTTTACATGGTGATATGGAAATGGGCCTCCAAGACAGTTAGTTGTAAGGGTCCCTGGAGAATTTTTTGGAACCCACATCTCTAGGTGCGATGTGATGTCACTTTACAGTGTTTCTAGGCATTGGGCCAAAACTCAGTTTCAGGAAAATAACTGCAAAAATGTTTAAATAATTTGCATGAGGTTTGTGAAAGCAAGGGAAAGGCTGCCTGCTCCATTCCCAAAGGAGATTTCAAGACACAATCAATGTTAGGCCACAAAACACTGTTTAGACAGAATAATTATCAGCCCTTTCCTTCTCTTTCATTATTAAACTGAGGCCTATTCCCTCTGAGGGTTTCACCTGGCATATGGAAACACTGTTGTTGCTAAGTCCCCTTTATGGATGTTCAAATAAACTAAGAAAATTCTCAGTTTACTGAATTGGCTCTCTCATGGACATTATTTGACGTGAAGTTCCTTCTATGTCATGATTAGCTTTTTTGTTTTTCTTCATGTTATAAACAAGTATGATGGAATTATGTAGGATGACTTCAAACTATGTGGAGAATTATTTGAAAATATAGCCCAGTGCTGAGTTCGTTTTATTAATTGTTGACTCCTTAAAACTTAGCTCAAAGAACCCTAAGTGAGAAGATCATTGAAACCATGCATAGATAGATGCAGTGGGTTCGAATCATATTGAGACCAAAGGAGTGAACCCATGTTTAAATTGTATTAGAGCCACCAATGCCCAAATTACAGTACAGTTATTTCTTTAGGGAACTACTTAAGATATTACTTGGATTGAATCAAAGTTACTTTCACAAAGATTCTTGAAATGGCATTATCTGACTTAAAGAGACATGACTACCCTTTCATATTGAATTTTATGGATTTCGATAGCTCAGGAATGGAAGCATTGAGTAAGTGTCACTGTTAGTGTGCAAACAAACTCAGTCTTCCTTCCCCACCACCACCACTTTCCACATACACCACATCCCACACACATTGCCTGTTCACACTCACTCTGTGTAACTAATTTTTCCACTGCCTTTGGGCATAGGCTATTATGTATATATATTTATGTATACACATAATACCTGTGTGCGTGTATATATACACATATGATTATATATGTGAATATACATGTATACATACAGCTATATGCAAACATATGTATCTACATATATACACACACACAGGAAGATACAGATATAGATTATTAGCTAACAAAACATCTTTTGGATACTTTTAATCATAAAAAGACCTAGGTCAGTAATTAAAATGTCTAGCTCCATGAACAGTTAAAATTTGAAACATTGATTTGAAGCTAAAGTATCTTTTCCTCCTTTGGGCCTCCAGTGAGAAATGGGGAGCAGTTTGCTGCTTCTCTCTTTAGTCTGCCTTTTCTTCCCTGCCACTCTCTAACTGTGACCTTTAACCTCTCTGGTGTTGGGATGTGTGTGAGGGAGAAAACAAGAGATAAGGACACAGACAAAGGTTTTACTCGGCTGGTACACAGCTGAGCTGGTGTTGTCTTCAGACTTTGCAAATTTTAAGCTCGTCTCTTTCTGTCGTGGGCATGTCTATGATTTTTTTTTTTTTTTTATGAGACTCCCGCATCATTAGGGATCTTTCACATGAAAGGTCCTTTGAAAAATGGAAATGCATCTTCTCCAGCTGGTCCTTTCTGATTCTTCCGTTAGCCCCTGAGTATCTAGCAGAAACCTTTTTCCTCTTTGTGTTACGGTCTCCTTACCCATCCAGGTGAGGTGAGACCTTAGACAACTCCAGTCAGACTTGCTTGTTCATGGTTCAATCTGGTCCACAAAACACTGACCTGATACCAGTGATACTTTGGTTATTCCCCTCTACTCTGTGACTGCAGGTAGCTTTAGTCAGTATGTATTTTTTTCAGGTCAATATCAGATGTGCAGTTCCCAAATTATAGAAAACAAATAAAATGCTTTCTGGATAGTCCCAAAGGAGACCTTCTCACATTTGAGGTGAAGAGGAAGCATCCTCCATCTACCACATTTAAGGGAGTTAGACTCTCACACAACTCTCTCCAAAGATATTCTCCCTCTTGGCCTCTCTAACCTTTTTTTTTAAAGGTAGAGTTGGGTAGTTTTTACCAATTCTTTTGTAAGTCCTGCTTAGATGGCCTCACAACTCTCTTTGGAATGTGGCAGTGTTTGGATTCCAGGATGGCTGCAAATGAATATGCAGTTTGTACCCAATACAAAAATGTCAGATGTCCCCTTAGAATGAGTGAATGCTGAATTCCAGCCCTTGTACCGCTAGCAACAGAGTGCCAGGAGGGGCAGTTTATTGTAATTTATCTGCCTAGTGGGGTGCTTTTTTGCTGATTTGTACAAAGACACTTATTGCCTTGGGACCCAGTTGAAATGGAGAGTCCTGTTAAAAATCCCATTTCAGTTATATGAGTTGTAGGATTAGCAATTTCTCTATATGAAAGCCATCCACAGATATCAAGAACACCTGTGACAACTGTTCAACAGCATGTCAGAAAACTGTCAAGAGGCCACCTGCTATTATCCAACCACTTTTTATTAGAACAAAATATCAGATTTTTAGAAGTAGAGGTGTTTTTTCAACAGGATGCTAAGACACTTCAATAGGGAATGCATAGTCTTTTCAGCAAAAGGTGCTTGGACAACTGGATGTTCACATGCAAAAGAATGACCCCTACCTCACACCATGTACAAAAATGAACTCAAAATGGATTACAGACCTAAATATAAGAGCTAAATCTATAAAACTCTTAGAAGAAAAAATAGAATCAAATCTTTGTGGTGTTGGATTAGGCAATGATTTCTTAGCTATAACACCAGAAGCACACACAACCAAAGAAAACATAGATAAATTGTACTTAATAAAAATTTTAAAATTTTTATGCTTTAAAAAACACCATCAAGAAAGCAAAAAGATGATCCACAGAATGGGAGGAAACATTAGCAAATCATCTATCTAATAAGAATATATAAAGAACTCTTACAACAATGAAAAGATAAATAACCTAAAACATGGGCAAAGGATCAGAATAGACATTTCTCCAAAGAAGATATGCAAATTACCCATAAGCACATGAAAAAGTGCTCAACAGCATTAAACATCAGGAAATGCAATGGAAATCATATTGAGATACCACTTCACATCAACTATGATGGCTACAATGAAAAAGACAGGTAAATGTTGACAGGGATGTGAGGAAATTAGAATCCCCATACATTGCTGGTGGAAATTTAAAATGGTGCATCCACTTTGGAAAAGCATGGCAGTTTTTCACAGAGTTAAACATAGAGTAAGCATATGAGCCAGAAATTCCATTCGTAGGTATAAGTGCAAAAGAATTAAAAGTATGTGTCCATACAGAAACTTGTACATGCATATTTATAGCAGCATTATTCACAATAGCCAAAAAGTGTAAACAACCTATATGTTGTCAATCAGCTGATGAATGGATAAACAAAATGTGGTATATGCATAAAATGGAATATTATTTGTCAATAAAAAGGAATAAAAAACTGACTTATACTACAACATGGAAGAAACTTGGAAACATTATGCCACATCAAAGAAGCTCATCAAAAAAGACCATATAAAGAATAATTTCACTTATATAAAATGTCCAGAATAAGCAAATCCACAGAGGCAGAAAGTAGATTATTGGTTGCCTTGGGTAATTTTATTTTTGGATTGTTCATTGCTAGTGTATACACATATGATCAATTTTTGTATATTGATCTTGTATCCTGCAACCTTGTTGAACTTGTTTATTGGTCTTTTAGTGGATTCCACAGGATTTTCTGTATACAAGATCACTTCTTCTGCAAATAGAAATAGTTTTATTTCTTCCTTTTCAATCTGAATGTGTTTTATTTCTCTTGCTTTCTTACTTCACTGGCTAGAACCTCCAGTTCTATATCAAATAGAAGAAATGAAAGCAGACATTTTTGTCTTGTTCCCGATCAAGGGAAAAGTGTTTAGTCTTTCACCATAAAGTATGATGTTTGCTGTGGATTTTCCATAGATATCCTTTTTTAGGTTGAGGAAATTTTCTTCTCTTCCCAGTCTGTTAAGAGTTTTTTTCTTTTTTTTTTTTAATCACAAATAGATGTGTGCTTTTGTCAAATGCTTTTTCTATGTCTATTGAGTTTTTGTCCTTTATTCTATTTATATGGTGTATTAGGTTTAATGATTTTCCTATGTTAAATCTGTTGCTTTGCATTGCCTCGCCCCTCACGGATTTGTCACCTCACTTTGACTGGGTGACAGAGACACAAAGAATTGCTGAAAGCCCATCTCTACTGAACAGTGAGAGACCCTGAAATGATTTATCTCCCTTTGGGATGCTCAAGTGAGAGCCCCAACTTCCCTGGGAAATTAACGCCGAATTGGGGTTCTCATAGGAGGCAATAGTGAAAGAGATGATGGTGGGTTGAACGAGGGAGGTATATATGAGCACAAAGAGAAGTGGCCCGATTCAGGATGTATTTTGGAGACAATAATATCTGACACTTTTTAAACATATAATATGTAGCAACTACTGTTGTGATCTCTTAACAACTCATTAATTCACACTGTTACCCTATGAATTATCTTTGTTTTACAGATGTGACAACTTGATCAAGTGTAAGTTACTTTCCCAGATTACAGAGTTGGTGAAAGGTACAACCAGCATCTGAACCCAGATCGTTTGGTGCCAGGGTTCATGTTCTTAACCACTCACTTATTCTCTCTCTCAAGTAGAGCCCGTGGACACGCTGGTAAAGTGAAAGTTGGAGGTTGAAGGAAAGGGTGAAATCAGAGATGACTCAGGTTTTTGGACTGAGCACCTTGGTAGAAGTTATTTACTAAGAGGAAATATTAAGAAAGCTATTTATCTAGGGACAGTGCATGTTTATGGTGAGGGAGAGGTACGGAGGAGGCTGGTGGTAGTAGAAGGGGAATTACATGTTATATTTTAGAAATGTTAAGTTTTAGAGATCTCGAGGGGAGTGTCAAATAGACAGTTGAATGTATAAATCTAGGATTTAAGAGCTAGGTAAGAACTGGAGAGAGTAATTTAGGACTTTTTGGCAGAGTTGGTATTTAAAGCGAGTCCTAGATGTAGAAGATCCAGAAAAGAAAAAAATAAGGCCCATGTTCAAGTTCTGGTGCACTTAGTTGGAGAAAGAGAAGCCAATAAACAGACAAAGAGCAGCCAGCAAGGTAGGGGTAAAGCTAGTAGAGAGTGGTGTCTTGGAAGTCATGAGGCAACTATTTCAAAAACTAATTTATTGAACAACCCATCCCTTTCCCAACTAACCTGTAATGTAACTATTATCAAAAAATTTTTTTATATTTATCTATGCTTGTCTCCAGACTCTTCCACTTTACCTGTCTTTTCTTCCCTAAGTACAAATGAGGCACTGTACCAATCACTGCCTTACATCAGGTTGTAATTTAAAAGCAAAACAAAACAAAACTTTTTTTTTTTGGTAGCTGGCCAGTATGAGGATCCAAACCTTGACCTTGGTGTTACAATACCACACTCTAGCCTGCTAACTGGCCAGCCCTGGCCCTGTAATTTTCAAAACAGTTTTGGCTGCTCTCACAAATTATTTTTCCTAGATTTGCACCAACCTGTCATATTCCAAATAATACCATTGGAATGGCATTGAATTTGCACAATCATTTGGGGGAAATATTGACATCTTTATAAGACTCAGCTCTTCTCAATGGGTAAAGAATATGCTCCTCTTCCATTCAGGTTTTTTCTTATTTCCTCAAAATGGCCCTGTAATTTTCAAAACAGTTTTGGCTGCTCTCACAAATTATTTTTCCTAGATTTGCACCAACCTGTCATATCCCAAATAATACCATTGGAATGGCATTGAATTTGCACAATCATTTGGGGGAAATATTGACATCTTTATAAGACTCAGTTCTTCTCAATGGGTAAAGAATATGCTCCTCTTCCATTCAGGTTTTTTCTTATTTCCTCAAAAAAGATTTATAGTTATCTTCCTGGAGGTCTAGCTTGTTTGCTCATAAGTTTATTCCTATTTTATGGTTCTGGTGGCTAACATGTATCAGTTGTTTTTTATTGTACTCCTTAATTGATTATTGCTGGGTTTATCAGAGTTCTTAGTTGTAGCCACAGATACTAACTGACCAACGTAAGATAAAAGGGAACTGAATGGAAGTAAACGGGGCAGTCATTTGATTAAAGGAGTATTGAAGAATCAGGCTCAGAATATGTACTACTTTTTATAATAATAGGAAATTCTATATTCATTAATAAATTCTGTAGAACTAATAATCAAAATTAGAATATAGCGGTTAGAAGATTTAAAATGGGAACATTTTAATATGTTTATATAAATAACCTCTAAAATTGATAAAATTGTAAAACACTATGATCCCCAAAGATAAATGTACAAAGGACAAAAATAAACACTTTACAAAGTGGAAAAAGAAGATTTAAACCTATTCAGCCTCACTAGTACTAAAGGAAATATCATATAATAAAATACTGTTCTTTTATCTGTAAAATTAACAAAGTTATTTTTATTTATTTATTTGTTGGGTCATAAAAAATCCATTCTGTCAAGGTGTAAGAAACTAATATTCTTATTATTTGCTGGTAAGATATAAAATGATGTAAGAATAAGTCAAAAGAATAAGTTTTATGTACAAAGATGTTCAGTGCAGCTTTATTTATAAGATAGTAAAATACTGGAAGCAGCTATAATGTGGGAAATGGTTAAATACATTACAGCACATATACTTGTCAGAATATTAGATGCACTTTAGATGTGAGCTTTATGAAAGCTAAATAATAACTACAACTGCTACTGTTAAAATACAGAGGGGAAAAAACCACCCAACTGTCTAAAAGGAAATGTACTCTAGTAGTTTTCTTTGTTTCCTGGAACTCAGGTCATGTTTCTTTCCACTTTTCTGCAATTTTTCAAAATTTTCTACAGTAAGTACATGTCGCTTCTATAATATAATAAAAACATGGAAAAATTTCTAGGGGGACCTGTGTCTACTTTGAACTGATGACTTTTAAAATTCGTATTTCCTGAAGGCAAGGACCTCAGACATAATTATTTTAAGCTTTCCTACTTTCTGGCTCTAAGCATCTGTTTCTCGGTGCCATCTTCAGGCTTCTTTTCCTTTTCACGGAGATTCCACCTTCTCTGGAATCCTGCTCCGTCAATTTCCCTCAGTCTCCAGTATCTTCAGTCTGTTCCCCTCATTGGCTTTTTCTGCTCAAGCGACAATACACACGGGTCTCATCTTTCTTGAAACAATTGGTTTTTGACCCTGTTGCTTTTAATGCTATGATCCTTTTTCTCTCCTTTTTACCGCCAAACTTCCATTTTTCATTTTCACTTTTTTTCTCTCTCACACTTTATTCAAAACACACCCTGGAAGGTCACTAGCAGCATTCTAGGTCACATATATTGAAGTGACAGAGCTAGAAGGGCCTCCCCCACTAGGCCGAGCCACCATGTTGTTTGGACTGTTCGGATTCTGGCACTGCCGTTTGCTGGCTCGGTCACATTAGGCTGTCCTTCAGAGCTCTCTGTGCTTCAGTTTCTTTATCTGTGAAATGGGGATAATATTGGAATCCCACAATGAAGTTATTGGGGGCAATAAATGTGTTAATGCGTCCAGTGCTTATAGCAGTGCCTGCCACATAGGAACATTCACTAAAAGGTGATTGTTGTAGCCATAACAATTGTTACTATTGCCACAGAGGAGAAAAAGTCTCACTGAAGCGAGGTGTTGTGGCTAAGAAGTGGCCACACCAAGAATGAAGACCTGACTCCTCTCTTCCTGGTCAGTCCTCTTTGCACATTTCTTTAAATCCTTTTTCTAGGTCCTGTCTTCCTCAGTCTTTCTGTGGCATTTGAGATTGTCGGTTATTTCCTCCATGAAATCCTACTTAAGTCATGATACTACCTTATTCCTCTGTACCCTTTGATAATAGTTTCTCTTCTGCCCACTGCATTTCCCTGAAGTGCAGTGCTAGCCTGTGCTCCTCTCCCGGTCTGCTTCTCTCCCCTTAGCTTTATTACATCCTGGCTCCACCCATTCCTCCCTGTGGTATTTCCCTGCCCTGACCAGGGTCGCAGCTTTGTACAGCTCCAGGGGGCGCCATTTACATCCCAGTCTGTGAATGCCACCTCCTGGAGTTATGTGGTGCAGAGCCTGTGTGTCAGCATGCTGTGACTCTGGTCCTTATCTCCTTGCCGACTTTCTAACCAACATGTCAGACTGCACAGCAGACACTTCTGTTTGGATGTCTCATTGTCACCTCAAATTTGTATATGAAAAGCCTCATCTCACCTCTCATACTAGTGGCTTTTCCTCACTTTTTAGTTTGTATGGAGAAACTCCATTCTCCTAATCCTAAAGCCCAGTATCGTATCCTTCCTCCTAAGGTCATATCACTCATGCTTGAACAATGTCAGGCAACTGATTTCTATTCTTAAAACCAGGGCAAGCCTAGAGAGGGTGCTGGATGCAGTAGTCTGAGCTGAGGCTGGGGTCCTGGAGGAGATGCTGGGTCACGTGAGGCAAGCATAATGGTCAGGGGACAAGGTGAACTGTAGCGATGGAGAAAGTCAGAGGTCAGACCCAGAGCAGCAGTGTCAGGGGTCCAGTCGTGGGTGTGAAGGTGAGATGTAGGAAGACAACAGATGGCGCCGAAGCCATCAGAACAGGTGAGAAAACAGAGTGTAAGACTGACTCTGTGAGAGGGCTGGGGTCTAATCCTGAAAGATGCTACTTACTTGGTGTGGGGACTCATCGCTAGGGTCTTCCTTTAAAAAGTGGCTTACATTTGTCTCTAACCATTCCCACTGCCGTTACCTTAATTCACTGCCTGGGTGCGTTTGCCTCCTTCTGGATCTCCTTTCTTCTAATTCCACTCCCTCCCTATATTAGATTAATTTTCCGAATTAACTTTTCAGAATTCTCTGCATCCGGTCATTATATCCTGGAACAAATAAACCCCAAAGCAAGGGGGCCTGCTGTGTGGGTGAGGATAGTGTGTTTTCCCATTTTTGGCTTTGTTTGAGATTTGGGTGGCAGCTGCCTGGGCAGGCAGTGGGTCCTCGGGGGTGTTCACATGATAAGGTCTCCTAAGTCATCCCAGATGAAGGTCCAAAGGGGGGAACAAAGTAAAGGACCAGAGGGTTTATTCAAAGAGAAGCCAATCAGAAAAAACAATATCCCAGATGAGAAGAACAGTGTGTGAGCAGAAGTGGGAGGAGCAGGAGAGAGGAAGGCCAGGTACTAGGGTGACAAGGGATTCCAGGGTACATCTGCACTGTCTCAGCTGGCTTGTGAGGAAACCACCAGGCATGCAGTGACCTTCAACATGAGTGGCCCTGGTGATGGTGAATTTTATGTATCAACTTGACTAGGCTAATGGATGCCCACATGGCTGATAAAATGCCAATTCTGGGTGTTTCTGTGAGGATGATTCTGGAAGAGATTAGCATTTGAATCAGTAGACTGAGTAAAGAAGATTCACCCTCACCAATGTGGTGGGCATCACCCAGTCCTCTGAGGGCTCACATAGAACAAGGAGACAGAGAAAGGGTGAATTTGCTCTGTCTATTTGAATGGGGACATCCATCTCCTCTCCTGTTCTCAGACATTGGTGCTCCTGGTTCTCAGGCCTTCAGACAAAGCCTGAATTACACCACCAGCTTTCCTGGTCTTCTAGCTCGCAGAAGGCAGATTGTAGGACTTCTTGGTCTCTGTAATTGTGTGAGCCAATTCTGTAGTCTCTCTCTGTAGCATGTGTATGTACACACACACACATATGCTGTTGTTTCTCTAGAGAACCCTGACTAAGGCAGCACCCAAGTCTGCACTCACTATAAAGCAAGGCTCAAAAACACCCGGCTTTGGGCTTTCAGTGCTGGTCTTTAGGCCACTCTCCCCACCCTCTTGCCCCCAAGCAGGACTTACCAATACCCGCGTGCCACAGGATGAGTGCTCGTGGAGGTCAGATCTGAAACTTTTAAGTCATCGTGAGGCGCATGGAAGAAGCAGTATCATGACTGTGCAGATGATGCTTTGTTATATTTGTCCTTTTCAACAGGTCCCTACAGTGCAGTTTCCTGCATTGGACAGGTCCTGGCCAAATTGGAGACTTGGATGGAAGCCAAGCAGCTGAGGGTGAGTGTAGGTAAGACGGAAGGTGGTATTGCTCAAGGGAAAAGTGCTGGCTGATGTTACTCAACTCATCTAGGCTCCTCCACCTGAGTAAAAGGACTTGCAATTCTCAACTTCTATCAAATTTCAGGATCTGATATTTCAATATCTGGGATTGCTTTTGAGGTCTCAAATGATAGCTCAACAGGCCAAGAAAGCAATGTTATAATGAGGAACAATGTTAGAAGCAACACATTCATGATCTTGCACTTGTGAGAAAGCTTTGGTGCCCATGTATATACACAGACAACTGTGTATATTTCAGGTCCCCAGACATTAAAAATGACAACATAGAGCAAAAAAAATGATCCTTGCAAGGACAACTAATGTGACTAAAAGGTGATGGCAATTTTCATTATGAGAACAAACTGAAAATATCAAAGCTCTTCACACTGAAAGGAGCTCAAACTGCAGCCTATAAATCAAGAGGCAACGGGAAGGCTAGGGCAGACACTGCTTTGTCCACCAGGTCCCACAGGGCAGCTGCTGCGAGTGCCACTTAAAGCTTGACAGCTGCAGGACACAGAAAGGTAGACAACAACGTACACATTAGGTAATAAACAGGAACTGTATTATTTCATGGGTTGTGCAGACTGAAAATATAAATATACTTGATAAGAGTTTATAAATATTGATCAATGATCCATAATGTGCATGATAGGATGGTTGAAAAATACTCCTGATGTAGACTTTTGAGGCCATGGAGAGGGATAAATCGGATGTTCTGGGTGGGGCAGATCAAACACGTGACCTAATATGGTGTTTCCTACCTTATTTTGAGGTACCCCTTTCAATCTCTGATATTAAGTTGTAACCTCACTTCTCACCATCTACATCTACACTTTTATTCTCACATTTTTATTCTAAAACCAAAGGTCATTTAGAAATTGGTGAGGTATCTCTTTTGTTTTATATTAGAATGGTTTAAAATGTATATATACATCTTTATGCCACTATGCTTGGTTGAGGGAGGATGAGGTCATCTGCCACGTAATTGAAAACTTGTTTAAATAGAATGTGAGAATTTCCTGGTGGGTGTTTGTTTAAAAATGCAAATTCCAAGGTCCACCTCAGTAGTCTGAGGTGAAATCCAGAAATCTATATTTTTGACTTGGCTCCCAAAGGATCCTATGCCATTAATCCCAAGATCCCAGTTGAAGAAACATTGAAAAAAGAGGATTTCCTTCAGTATTGTTGCTAACCCATACAAGTGCCTTGGTGTGAACTGGAAAAAAGGCACCACTTCCTCGAGAAACTTGATTTCCATCTGCCAGAAATTAAATACACAAATCTACAGAGGTGAACAGTACTCCAGAGCCATGCAGTACATAGCTTGCACACACATACGTGGCCTTGTTTTCTTTCAAGCTTTCCATTTAAAGCTTAAGCATCCTTTGTGCACAAGAAGCACTAGAGACTGAACGCATCTGTCCCTGGCAGGAGGCCCTGGCAAGAGGCTTCTTGCTCCCTTTTCACCCTGGTTCTCACAATTGACATCTGGCCAAAGCATGGACATGAGGAAAGACACCTAGACAAAGGAAGGGGTAAGGGAGCAGGGAGGGAGTTTCAGTTTTTTAATGAAAAAAAAAGTAATGTATACTATAATAGTAAAAATTTATACTAAAATAAATTTAAAATAACATAGTAACAAGACTGCAGGCATAGCATTTATTTTTAAATTAAAACCAATGATAAACCCCAAGTCTGAGTCACAAAACAAGTTGCCACTTTGACTTGACATTTTGGAATATTGTCATTTCTTCTTAAGTTTTCCAGCTACAAAATAGTAACTTTCAGTGCAATTTTAAATACCCTATATTTACAAACAATTGAAAGTTTGCATTTGTAGATGCAACTCTCTTTTCTTATGATGCAAGTTTCATCGTGATTATCTCATCCACTTTCTTTCTGGCCTGCTTTATTGTCTTCTCCCACTCTCTTTGTGTTTTTCCCCTTTCTCACTAGTGACATGTGTTATAAGCCTTATGACAGTTTCAAAACACTCATTCAGTTTCACCCACTTTTCTTTACCCCTTCAGTTGTCACCTCAGCCATCTGCCATAATCCTATGCTTGGACTACTGTGTTTGGCTCTTCTTGGTGTCTCTGCCTCCAGGTTTTTCTAGGCTATGCTGGACATCACAGACAAAACAATCTCCTAAAATAACTTTTTCAGGGTGTCTTTTTCTTGTTCAAGAATTAATCAACCCAATCACGTGGCCCCACCTTGCCTGTCCAGCTTTCCTTTTACTGCCTTCTGTCCTGTTGATTTTAGCACATTCATCACATAAGTGATTTTATCACCAGCTCCGTTCCTCTGCTCAAATGGCTCTCCCTGTGAAGACATTGTTTTAGTCCATTTTGTGTTGCTATAACAGAAATACCTGAGACTGGGTAATTTATAAGAAAAAGAGGTTTATTTTGCTTACCATTTTGGGACAGCTGCATCTGGCCTGGGCCTCAGGCTGCTTCTACTTGTGGCAGAAAGTGGGAGGCAGCCGGCGAGTACAAGCAGATCACATGGTGAGAGGAAGCAAGAGAGAGAGAGAAGGTGCCAGGGTCTATTTAAGCAAGGAGCTCTCGTGGGAACTAATAGAGCGAGAACTCACTCATTAATCCCCCTCCCCCAGCGAGAGCATTAATCCATTCATGAGGGATCCGCCCCATGACTCAATCAGTTTCCAACACTGCCACATTGGAGGTCAAATTTCCACATGAGTTTTGGAGGGGACAACACATCCAAACTCCATCAGACATCTTAGAGCAGAGAGTGTTTCTTACATATACACACAGTTAAATATGCCCATCAGTGGTGGTTGCCTGCGTTGGTTGTGCATCAGAATTGCTGGAAGAGATTTTTTAAAACACAGCACTGTTCAGCAGCCCTCAGGACTCTAACTGGGTAGGTCTATGATAGAGTTTGGATATGTTGTCCCCCCAAAGCTCAAGTTGAAATGTTCCCCAGCTTGGTAGTGTTGGGAGGTATTTGGGTCATGGGGAGGGGATTCTTCATGAATAGATTAAGGCCTTCCTTGGGGGAGAGGGTAGTGAGTGAGTTCTCACTCTATAACTTCCGGCAAGAGCTAGTTGTTTAAAGGACCCTGGCACCTCCCCTCCCTCCCTCTCTCTTGCTTCCTCTCACCATGTAACCTCACATCTGACTGCTGCCTGCCACTTTTCACCATGAGTAGAAATGGCCTAAAGCCCACACTAGATGCAGCTGTCCCAGAATCATGAGCCAAATAAACCTCTTTTCTTTATAATTTACCCAGTCTCAGATATTCTGTTATAGCAACATAAAAATGAACTAATGCAGTCTGGGTGGAGCCTGGGCTCAGAGATTGATTATAAGCTCCCCAGGTGATTCTGGTGGGACTTGTAGCAAGTGTTCAGTAATTCCTGAAGGAATGAATGAATGTCTCTCACTTCCTTAAAATATACCAATGGCTCTCCATAGCTTGTAGGAGATATATAAAACCCCTTAGCTTAGCACAAAACACCCCTCGGGATCTAGCCCTTGCCTGCCTCTACTGCTTTATCTTCCACCACTTTCCCACGTTCAGCCTTTGCTGCAATTTTACTGAATCCCCCCCCCCCACTGAATTCCTCCCATTTGTACTTTCTATGGTGTATTACTTCTCCTCCATGTCAGTCATCTGTGCTCATGCCTTTTGTCTCTCACTAGATGATAAGCCTCTCGAGGACAGATATCTCTCTGCATCTTTGTCTTGCCCATGGTGCTAGCACAGTATCACACATATGTATTTATTGCCGAAATGAATATATTTCACTCATGTCATTAATGTACAATTGTTGGATGAATGAATACATTTCCCTTTTCCTTTCATTGTTTGTTTTAGAGCAAACCTTCTTGTGGAATGCAAATGTTCTTGATGCTTTAAAAAAATGCCCCTTCAGATGGAGTGTTGACATTGCTTTTTAGCACATACTTTATGTGTGAAACAGTAAGTGAGCTAACACAAATTTTTTTTTCATTAAAATTGCCATTGTTGAAGATATAACTGAGAGTGAAAAAAAGAGGGGCCCATTTTCATTTCATAGTATAATCATGCCTCCATTAAGTATGTTTCCATTTGAATTTATTTTTTTTCCTTTTTTTTGTCTTTTTTCGTGTCCGGCAATGGATCGCAACCCTCAGTGTCGCACCCGTACCGGACCGGGACCGGCAACGGGATCGCAACCCTCAGTGCTGCACCCGCACCTCACTCAGCCAGTGAGCGGGAACCGGTCTGTATGTGGGATCCGAACCCTCGGCGGGAGCGCCACCGCGCTCCCAAGCGGCGCACTGTAGCAGTGCGCCATCGGGCCGGCCCTCCATTTGAATTTAAAATAAATTGTTCTCCAAATTTGCTTGAAATGTAGGATAGTGTTTCTCAAAGTGTGATCTAGGGATCTTCATCAGGATCCCCTGGAGTGTCTTTTACATATAAAGAGTCTTGGACCAAGCCTGAACATCTCCCCAGTCAATACCTCTAGAGGTAGGAACCCAGAATCTGTGTTTTTAACAAGCTCCGCACATGATTCTTAATGCCACTAAAGGTTGATACCCACTCATCTAGAATTAAAATAAATTCTCCACTGCATTGATTTAGAATAGATAATGGTCTGATTTTAGAGTATGCTCTTAATAATGAGAAATACTTAGGTGAAGATATATTAAATTAAGGACTATAAGACAAAAGAACAAGATAAAAATCTCTTTGGTATTGGTTAGAATGACATCTACAGCTAAGGTTTTATGCTTCTCTTGAAGTACCTTCTCAGCAAGAAAAATTTTGGAAAGGTCCCATGGAATGTATGTATCTCAACAGTCCTTTCACAGCAGTTTGAAATTTTCAGAATATATCCTCTCAGGGGTGGGAAATTTACTGTTCTTGAGACTCGGACTGTGTTGCTGATTTCTTTAGGAGTTCTATGTCACTGTTAAGACATCAGGGCACATTCTCCATTATGTGGTGTCACACCAGCAACAAAGGCAGGCACATAAAGACCCACTAAAGTGATTTTATAAACCCTTTCTACAGAATCTTTCAGAGTTGTATTAGTTTGGACTGCCATAACAAAATCACAGAGTGGGTGGCTTAAACAAGAGACATTTATTTTCTTACAGTTCTGGGGGCTAGAAGTCCATGCTCAAGGAGCTGGTAAATTCAGTTGCAGGTGAGGACTCTGTTCCTGGCTTGCAGATGGCCACCTTCTCGCGGTGGCCTCACATGGCCTTTCCCCAGTGCTTGAGTGTAGAGGGATAGGGGTCTAATGTCCATTCCTCTTCTTATAAGGACACCAATCTTATTGGATTAGGGTTCCCTCCATATGACCTCATTTAGCCTTAATGACATTGTTAAAGGCCTATCTCCAAATACAGCCACGTTGGGAGTTTGGGGTTCAGCATAAGAATTTGGGGGAGTGGGGACATAGTTCAGTCCATAACAAGTGCGTTTACAATGCCATTGCCCTTATTTTTCAGTCTTCCAATTCTAGGAGCTCATACACATATTCCATTCATTTCTGGAGAATTTTTCTTTCAAATTGGGTCAAATAATATCAGTTCTTAGTGGCCATAGGATCTTGTTGGGAACATCTCTTGGGTTTATCTAATTTAGTTGTTCTTTATAGCTCATGTAGCTGAAGCTATGAAAAGGTCTGTTGTTAGTGGGCTGTAAAACTGTAAGTGGCCGTGTTTTGTAGGCTTCTTCATAGTAAGCCTTCTTTCGAATTTCAGTGCAATAATAGAAAGTTGGTTTTATCTATGGTGCAAGTTACTATTTATCTGCCTCGTAGAACACTGAGCACAATGACATTTGCTTATTAGAATAACCCCATTGGAGGTAGTATTAGTGGAGATTTTATCTAAACACAAAGCGGTCGGTTCCAGCTTATTATCTGTAAATACAGTAAATACAGTTATATATAAAACAGTGCTGTTCAATAGTATAATGCAAGTTGTAAATGTAACTTTAAATTTTCTAGTAGCCACACTTAAAAATTATAAACAGGTGAGATCATTTTTTAAAATATATTTTATTTAACTCAAAATATTATGATTTCAACATTTGATCAATGTCGAAAAAAAAATATATATATATATATATATTTTTTTTTAAAAAGATGACCGGTAAGGGGATCTTAACCCTTGACTTGGTGTTGTCAGCACCACGCTCACCCAGTGAGCTAACCCGCCATCCCTATATGGGATCCGAACCCGTGGCCCTGGTGCTATCAGCACCGCACTTTCCCGAGTGAGCCACGGGCCAGCCCAATGTCGAAAAATATTAATGAGATCTTTTACATTGTTTATTTTTCATAAGTCTTTGAAATATGGTGTATATTTTACAGTTATAGCACATCTCAATTCTGACTAGCTACGTTTCAAATGCTCTATAGCCACATTTGACTAGTGGCCACTGTATTGGACAGCACAGGCCTAAATTATCCATATCTGAATACAGATCTCATAGTTTCATAGCTTGAAGAGAAATCCAGGATGTAGAAGATTTCATTTTCTGTCATGCTGATTGCATCCCTATGGTATACATTTCCACACAGTAGGGAACTGCTTCTGTTATGTTTTTTCTCTCTGTCGTAGTAAGCATCTCTTTTTCAGATATCACTATTATGACTCAAGTTCCTCCTGACAATCAGGTGGTCAGAGGTCAGTTCTGATAGACATGAATCATTCGTCTGTCTACAGTCTGACTACGTGTCATCTTCCATCACAGGGCATCCACCTTGTCTTCTTCCATCACAGGACAAGGTGATTAGGTATGCTCATCAGGGGAGCCATATTCTCCCAGTCCCAGCCATTTACTTATCTAAGACAGGAACTTATTGAAAGAGTTAATGCAGATTCCAAAAAGGATCTAACAACTTAATGGGAGTTTTGGCCCAGGAGATGATGGCTCTTCATGGACAAGCATGTACTCAATTTCAACTGCTTTGAATTTTTATTCATCTCCCTGAATAATAAACCTCACCATCACTCATTAACCTTTTGGAGCAATTTAGTCTTTTCTTTATTTGGCTTAGCCTCCCATTGTCCTAAGTCAGATTTTTTAAACGTCAAATTTCAAAATGTAGCAAGGTTGATGAGATTCTTTAGAAGAGGATACTACAACTACATTCCTTGGTCATCTGTTTCAGGTGGAAACATGTCAAATCTCATGCCAGAATAGCTGCTTCTAATTCCCCCTTGTGTCTGCCACAGCTCCTGTCATAGCGTTCTGCACATAATAGGTGTTCCATAGATGTTTTTTGAATGAGTAAGAAAATGATTTTTAGCTGGATATTCCAGTAAAGCCTAAACTGGAACACAGGCATCAATTTACCAAGTGATATGAGTGGAGAAAAGAGGAGGAGTCCTTTTTATATCTGGAGCCAGGGACTGAAGCAACAACAAGCTGGAGGGGACAAGATGACATCTGATCATCCAGGACTGCTCAGTGGCCAGGACTAATTCCTGTAATGGGAAGGTCATTGCCTTCATTACTGCATCTGAAGAGCTTGCCTCTAAGGTAGGGAGGATTGAAGGTGTCACTGTGACCCCATAAGATACAGCACCCTGGGCATGGCCGCTTGCTTCCTAAGGAGCAGCAGAAGCACCCCATGGAGGCTGTGGGGCCTACAGTAAGTTTGCAGACTTGGCAGATGTAGAGAGGAGAGCTGGTGTAAAAGGAGCAGAGTGTGGGCTCTTGAATGTATTCAAAACACCCCCAGAGGTGACTTGAGGTAGAGGGAGATATTGGCAAGGCACTGAGGTCCTACGGTTACAAGCCTTAATGGCAACCTCAAATCACACAAATGAGGCCTGGGGATACTGGATTTACAGTTCCAAAACATCTCAGGACCTGAGCTGATGCTTAACCCCAAGAACACCAGCCTTTCTCTACTTCCATCCTGACACTGAATTCCTTCTCCCTTCTCTTTCTCCAGTCACAGGCATTAAATAATTATCACATAATTCATACTGTGCTAGGTCTTAAAGGAGGCATTAGAATATAAATTTTTTAAAAACCCCAACAATCATGACAACTTTTATTAGAGGCCAATAGTTGTTGAGAAAACACTAAAAAGAAGGTTATTATTTTGAATAAAAGAAGCCTTTTGGAATGATTGGTTATATATGGCTTGGTAAGTATATAATTAAAGATCCAGGGAGTTGCATAATTTTATTAAAATCCAACTATAGATCAAATAGCAAACTTTTAGAATGTAAAAAATTGATTGCCACAAATGACGGAGTTCATTGAACACCATATAATGTCTTTATAAAATGTAGAGCAAGAAATTTCAGGAATGTATACCTGAACAAGTAAGCTGGCAACGATTGAATTATAGAAGGAATTCAATTTTAGCACTAATGATATATTGAGCTGCTTGAATAACAAAGTTCCAAATATTCATCAGAAGAGCTATTAACTTACATCAATAAAACACGTGTGCATACACACACATTTATATTTTTTGTGGTAGAACTGAGTATGGCAAAGCCTGAATAGAAGATTCATTTTTCTAGGGAGGATTTGCCTTTGTTTCTGCCAGTGCCCTGGAACATTACTGAGCTAGAA
Source organism: Galeopterus variegatus (assembly GCF_000696425.1). Lineage (NCBI taxonomy): Eukaryota > Metazoa > Chordata > Mammalia > Dermoptera > Cynocephalidae > Galeopterus > Galeopterus variegatus. Next base: position 211,061 of record NW_007727344.1, read on the forward strand.
GCCTTTGTTGTGAACTTTCCTAGACCATGCAAATTAATGTGAATACCAACCCATGTGTGGGCAGGTTTGTGATTTTAAATTCAGCAGGTAAATTTTTTTCTTTTTCACTGCATGCCGAGGTCTATGAGGGTTAGCTTTATTTTGATGTTTTGCTTTTTTTTTTTTTTTTTTTTCCCAGCAGAGATTTTTTTTTCCTTTCCCATCTTCTCACTGTAGCCCTTCTAGGATCTTGGCCAATGTTTGGAAAGGCCTCAGTCTGACTCTCCATTTCATGAGTTCAAGGTTTCTTCTCTTGTCTCCTACATTACCATTAATCAGGAAGCTCCAACTTCCTTTTATTGGCAGATCCCTCAGAGTTGCCTGTAGTATTTCCTTACCACTGTGGTTTAAGCTCTCTTTCAACTTTGGCTACTATGGATTTCTCTCTGTTGCACGAAGAGCCTCAGAGTGAACGCCAGTAACAGCAGTTGGCAAAGCACGCAGGGCCCCTGACTCTCAACATCTGGTAAGAGGCAGGGTTGGTCTAGAGTATGGGTGAGCCCCAGGCAGGGATGCTACCCTCCTTTATAGCAGTGTGAGTGACAGTAGCCTTTCACAGGGTGGAAATGGGGTGTTGCCTTAACTTGCAAATACTTTTTAGAAGGGGATAGAATCTATGTGGCAAGTTGCTTCATTTCAGGCCTTTAAATTATTATTATATTGACTTCTGTGTTATATTTTTATTATCTCCTGCCAGTCTACATTTTATTCCTATGTAGGTAATCTGTTTTCTCTGTATGGTAATTCCGAATAGTTACCCTTTGTCTTTGATGTCTGCAATTTCACTATGATGTATCTGGGTTTTTATTTATCTCTCTTGGTATCTATGATCCTTGAATCTTAAGGATCTTATTCTTTTATTCTTAGAATTCATATTCATCAACTCTGGGAAATTCATAGTCATTATCTTGTCAAGTATTTCCTCTCCATGAATCTTAATATTCTTTCATGCTGGAATTCCTAGGTTGGAGTTTCTCATTCTTTTCTCTAATTTTATTCATATCTGTTAATAGGGTGAACAAGTATTCAAATTAGCCTAGGCCTATGTGGTTTCCCAAGATGAGGGGCTTTCAGTACTAAAACCAGAAAAGTCACAAGCAAACCAGGATGGTTGGTCACCGTACTCTTTACTTCCGTATATTCTGTCTGTATGGTAGCTACATTTTCTGTAATTATTTCAGATCTATATTCCAGTTCACTAATTGTCTCTTTAGCCATGGTTATTAAAAATTTTAGTGAATGTGTTTTCTGTTTGTTGAAATTCTGGTTTTTGGTCAATCTTTTCTTCTTTTTACTTCTCAATTTTTAAGATAGAACTTGGATTTTTAAATATCTTTAATATATGGTCGTATTTCTTATTTGTTTTGATTTGTTTTAGCAGCTGGCCAGCACAAGAATCGGAACCCTTGACCTTGGTGTTTTCAGCGCTGCCCTCTAACCAAGTGAGCTAACTGGCCAGTCCTGATCATATTTTTATGTGATAGTCTCTATTAGATTGTTCTGTTAAATAATGAAATTCTTTTTTTTTTTTTTTTGTCTTTTTTCGTGTCCGGCAACGGATCGCAACCCTCAGTGTCGTGCCCGTACCGGACCGGGACCGGCAACGGGATCGCAACCCTCGGTGTTGCGCCCACACCTCGCTCAGCCAGTGAGCGGCCGGTCTGTATGTGGGATCCGAACCCTTGGCGGGAGCGCCGCCGCGCTCCCAAGCGGCGCACTGTAGCAGTGCGCCACCGGGCCGGCCCTAAATGATGAAATTCTAAGAGGGTAAAATTTTACTATTTATTGTGTCTGCTGACTCTAACTCATGATGGATTATTTCATGTATGTTTTATAATTTTAGATTTTTAAGCCCATTTTCAAAGAGGTTTGATCTGCAGAAATCCTGGACAGTCTGGTTCAAGCATATCTCTTAACAGAGGTTTTGTATTTTCTTTTTTGAGTTTCCCTAGAGATATCAGTAGCCCAGGATTAACTTTTATGTTAATTTCTCAATTTGAAGGCTTCCAAGAGCAGGCAGTAGTATAAATTTGAACTGCACAATTAAGGAACTCAAAGGCCTATGGATATAGATGTCAAGGGAGACTTACTCTATTCAGATTCAGCCCAAATAAAGTAAACAAACTTTATATCTGGTAAGTGGAAACTTTGTTGACTCTTTTATTGGAAATATAGCTTTGGCAGATCTCTCTGCATAGGCATAAAAACTAAAATCCTTAGATTGCTGAGATCAGCAAACCACAGGGTCTGGTCTGAATTTCCGGTCTATTTTAGTTTGAACACCTGCATATTTCTCATATTTTCTTGGCAGATAACTACATATTGATAACAATAGCAATAAAACCTAACACTTAGTAGAGTTTATACAATGGGCCAGATATTATTTTCCCAACTTTACAGAAGGAAGAACTGAGCCACAGACAAGTTAATTAATTTGCCCAAAGTCACACAGCTATTAAGTGGCAGACCAGGTATTCAAATGAGGGCACTGATTCTCCAAACTTTGTGTTTTAATCATTAAAAACACCCCTTCTAAATTATGGATTTGAAGTAATTTTTTTCCCTAGCATTTCTTGTATGTATTATCATAGTAAACTTTTCAGGTTATTTCAAGTCCCAAATCCTGACCTTATCATTTCATCATACTCTAATATTTATGATCTTTCACCTTCCCATTCTATTATTAAGGTGTATTAGTCCATTTCTGTTGCTTATAACAAAGTATCTGAACTGGGTGATTTGTAAGAAAACAAAATTTAAGGCTTACAATTTAGGAAGTCCAAAGTCCAGGGAATACTTTATGGTGAGGGCCTTCCATGGTAGTGGCTTTACAGCAACACAGGATCTCACCTGGTAGCAAATGGCAGAGCAGAACGAGACTCTCATGTGCTCTCCTTTTAAAGCCCTCAGAACCATGCCCATGACAATTACACCATCAAAGAGATTAATCCATTCACTATGGCATGGTCTTCACAATCTAATCACCTCTTCAAGGCCTCACCTTTCAATTACCATAATAGGATTTCCCACCCTCAACGGTTACAGTATGGATTGAGCTTTAATGACTTTGGGGAGTTATTCAATCCACTCATAAGGGAATGCAATAAAAATGTATGTTTATTGCAATGGCCCATGACTGTTTATATCTAAGCATTTCTAAAGCATTCCTAAATAGAAAAGTTTATAAAAGAAAACGTTGAGTTTTCTAAGATGAGGAGAGATGTTTAAACTTAAATGAAGAGTGGAGGGATAAAATAATAAGTGAAATCACTAAAGCTTTGGTGAAAGGTAAGGGGTTGCTGTGGTCCAGTTGTTCTCAGTGTATAGCCCCCAAAAGGCAGCATCATCATATTTGGAAATATGTTAGAGATACAAATTCTTGGCCTCACCCCAGATCTACTAAATCAGAAACACTGGAGGTGGAGCCCAGAAATCTGTTTTAGTGATCCCTTCAGATAATTCTGATGCACCCTAATGTTTTAGAACCATTGCTATAATCCATTTGGAACTTAATTTATTGCAAATACCATTGTCCTTTATACAGTGCAATGTTGTTCTTCATGTGACCAAAGTAAGTCTTCATGCATCATAAAGCATTAACTCTCAAGCTGAAGTTTATTGCCTCCCCAGTGGAAACAGGGATATTAGATTACCTTTCAACTTCTACTTCCTGGTATTTTGCAGCATGTAATACCTCCCTTTAAACATTTGGATTTTTAGGGGCCAGCCAGTGGCTCACTTGGTAGAGTGTGGTGCTGATAGTACCAAGGCCACGGGTTCGGATCCCTATATAGGGATGGCCAGTTAGCTCACTTGGGAGAGCGTGGTGCTGACAACACCAAGTCAAGGGTTAAGATCCCCTTACCAGTCATCTTTTAAAAAAATAAAAATAAAAAATAAATAAACACTTGGATTTTTTTTTTTTTTTAAAGAGTCTGTGTCATTTAACTTAATGGGAAAATGAAGAGTTTGGAAATTAACCTTTCTTTCAGGTCAAAAAGATAAGGACACCATTGCTCTTAATCTCTTCTGTATTTCTATTTAGTAAGCAGTAGTCGAGTCTTTGGATCTTTCACAGCAGACCAAAGATATAACCCAGTACTTACTATCATAAGTACTGACTGAAAGTAAAGTATGTACAAGTTGCCTCTGAAGTTTAAGACTAATTGTGAAGATTGTATGTCTAGCAGGTATTTCTAATGTCTATGTGTAAAATGTTGTTTTGATGTTGTTCTTTCCTTTAGCAGACATTTATTTATCACCCTGTGCCAGACACTGTGCTAGATGCTGAGAATACCATGGTGATCAGGACTGACATGGTCCCTGTCACCACAGAGCTTCAGTGTTGGTGGAGAGATAGACAACAGCACAGGTAATTACAATACAGTATGATAAGTGTTATGATAGGTGAAATAAAGGGCACTATTGGAACCGTTCTCAATAAAAATGCAACATAACTGCTGTCTGAGTGATTTATTGCTCTTGGTTATAAAATATGCTCACAAGATAGAAGCTAACTCCTACTGATCCTTCAGAAGGCAGCTCAAGTTGTCATGTCCTCACATCCTCCAGTGAGTCCTCCCTTCCACCCGACTACCCTGCCTCCTACACTTGAGATTAGGGTCCTTTCCACATGCATCCGTCAAACTCTGTGTATTTTCATAACAGTACTTCTTGCACTGCCTTCCAATGGTCTGTGCAAGTGTCTATCACCCTGCTGTGCTCTAAGTGCTTGGAGGGCCCGGACTCTACTTTATTTGTCTTTGCAGTCCTAACAGTACTAGCACCAGTTAGTTCCCTTTTATTGCATGATTTAGGCTTGCCTCGCCACAGCGATCACTATTAAATTCTTTATCAGCCTGAAAAAAAATGTGCGTTTTTAAAAATTGATATTTTCACTGCTAGGAACATGATCTCATCATAGCCCTCTCCCCCTAATATTGATGTTTATATAGAACACAGACCTTACTGTTACCTCAAAATCAGGGTCAGTAGTAGCTGTATCTACAGAGAACAGAAAATAATTTCTGTGGGTTGGGGGAGGGAATTATGAGAATGTTACCTGTCATATCATCACCACCTCCCTTAGTGATTTGTTGACCTGGTTGGTGGTCTCTCCATTTTTCTCCCATCCCTCCAGGGCCTGTCCTCTAAGATCAGAAAACTAACTTCAGCTACATACCCAGTAAGGTCCAAAGTAAGGAAAGTATGAGATGCTATTGGAGTGCCTAGCATGGCACCTTATCCAGAGAGGCTTCTCAGGGGAAGTATCATCTAACCTAAGATGTGAAGGACAGCAGATGAGGAGGAAAAGGGTAGAGGAAGTTTATACTATTCTGATGCTTTTCATCTGGCACCCACAGTAAGAAATACATATTACATCATGATTCATTGCACGCACACACACACACACACACACACATGTATTTCCAAAATAATCATTCTCCAAATCCTTACTATGGATACACTTCCGTATTTTCTATTCTATCCTTTTCTATTTCAATTTTTTAAAAAATGTTGGTTGGGTTAAGGAGGAGAAAGCCACAAGAAAGTGTTACTTCTAATCCAACAATAACAAAAAGCCAGATAATCTACAAAATCATAAATCTTTTGAGCCCATGAGAAAACTGAAATTTCAAGACAACCAGTTGAACTGAACTGCAGTGTGACAAGTCCCTCTGATGAGATATGAGACACACAAACTGTTTTGTCTTTGGCAGAACTGGAGAGGAAGAGAGGTAAATCACAAAAGTGGGTAATGAGAAAGTAAGTGCAATTTTAACAAATTCTTAAAAGACAAGTTTAGAAACTCTGGATGTTCCAGACATGAGAGGAATCTGTCCCTCTGGCCAGCCATTTTCCATGAGTCCACTCTAGGAGTTCACAAGAAAGATTGGACATGAAAAGGACAAGAAGGCAGAAGACGTGAGAGTCCCCTTGAGAGGCTCAGGCATGTGAGCACTTCCAGTGCTTGAGGGTGCAGCGGGAGTACCTGGAGAAGTTCACCCATACCCTGGCCCCAACATGGGTATACATTGGTGATCAGCTGCTGAGTGACAGGAATGAAACCTGCCTGTGCCCCAGACTCTTCTCTGTTATGAGGCAAAAGTCAGCTGCTGCCCATAGGAAACCTGCTCATGCCCAGGATCCTTCATTCATACAAAACAGAAGTCTGTTCCCACTGGAGAAGCAGCAGGACACTTGCTCATGGCTGCCACATGGGGGAAGGGGCAGGAAACGTCCCCATTCTCCAGACTAGGAGTTGGCCAATTATAGTTCAGTTTTTGTAAATAAAATTTTATTAGAAGAAGCCACATCTGTTTGTTTACTTATTGTCTATGGCTGCTTTCATGCTATAACCTCAGAGTTAAATAGTTGGCATAGAGACTGTATGACCCTCAAGCCTAAGATATTTACTATCTGGACCTTTAAGAAAAAGATTCTTGTCTTTGACTCTCCTCTGAAGCAAAGGGGAAAGTTGCCTGCAACTGGGGGAGGGGAACAGATGCTGAGAAAGTCCCACTCCTGAAGCTCAGGTTCTCAAGGGCCATCTAAGACTGGGGCTGGAAAAGGAGAGCCAAGAAGCCACCCACCTCCACCATGAGCACTGAGTAACAGGTAAGAGCAGTCTGCCTCTGGGATGAAAGCAAAGCTTCTGTGATGCCGCAGACAGGGCCTGTGAAAACTGAGAGTGCAGCAGACATACTGAGAAAAACCCTCAGCACTCTAGCAGTCCAGCACTGGTGCGAAAAAACTAAATATAGTAAAAAGAAAACCCAAACCCAGATCAACTCCTGACTAGACTGACTATATCCCACACACCCGTAACCTGACAGAAAAGGAAACGCCCAATTTGGGGCATAAATATCACTTACCTCAATTTCTACTGTTCTTCTTCCACATTCAAACAAAAATTATGAGACAGGCAAAAGAGCAAGAAAAAAAGAACACATCTTCAGAAGTCAAAATAATCAACAGAACAAGGCCTAGTAAGATGTTGGGAATATTTAAAATAAAATAATTATGATTAATATGTTAAAGGATCTAGTGGTAGGATAAATTCATGAACAGTGAGAAATTTCAGCACAGAAATGGAAACCTTTTTCTAAAGTCAAATAGAAATGCCAGATATGGAAAAAATAATATCAGAGATAAAGAATTCCTTAGATGGGCTTATCAGCAGACTAAATAGAAGACAGAATTGGTGATACTGAAGATATGTCAGTAGAAATTATCCAAACTAAAGCACAAAGACTTTTTTAAAAGATGGGGAGGGCAGAAGAAGAGCACATCCGAGAGTTCTGAGACAATTAATTGTGCTTTTAAAATAGCATCAAAAAAACATGAATAGTTAGGTATAAATTTAACAAAAGACCTATATGACTTGAAAACTGGAAACTAGAAAATGTAGATGAAATAAAGAACGGACAAAAATGTGGAAATATACCATGTTCATTGATTGGAAGACTCAATATTTTTAAGATATCACAATTCTCCCCCAAAATGATCTATATATTCAATGCTCTTCCAATAAAATTTTTGGTAGGATTTCTTTGGTAGAAATTGACAGGCTGTTTCTAAAAGATGGACAGAAATTCAAAGAATCTAGAATAGCCAAAAGTATTTTGAATAAGGAGAACAAAGTTGGAGTACTTAACCTACCTGGTTTTGAGATTTATTATGAAACCACAGTTATCAATACAGAGTGGTATTTGTGTAAGGATAGACATCTAGATTAGTGGAACAGAATGGAGAATCCAAATAGGCCTATGCATATATGGCCATTTTGCCAAGATAATTCAGTGTAAGAAAGAATAATCTTTTCAACAAATGGTGCTGGAACAATTGGATATCCATATGTAAAAATAATATATATTTAATATATATATAAATATAAGTATATATAATATATAATATATATTTTATATTATATATATGAAATTATCAGAGGCCAAATGATGTTGAGAATCTTTTAATACATTTTTGGCCATTTGTTTATCTTCTTTGATGAAGGGTCTGTTCAAATCTGTTACCCATTTTAAAAATTGGGTCGTATGAGGGTACTTCAAAAAGTTCATGGAAAGATTCATGTTATCTTTTAATTCTATTTTTCCATGAGCTTTTTGAAGTACCCTCGTATATCTTATTTTTAAGTTGTGTTTTTAATTTATTCTGTAGGTAAGTCCTTTGCCACGTATGTGTTTTTCAAATATTTTCTACCAATCTGTGTGTGTCTTGCCTTTTCATGTTCTTATCGGTATCCTTGACACAGCAGAAGCTTTTCATTTCATGGCATTTTATTTAATTCTTGGTGGCTGGCCTATATAGGGATCTAAACCCTAAAGCTTTTCATCTTAGGAGTCTAATTTTTTAAAAAAATGTTTAAGGTAAGGATTATACATACCTTTGATGTTGTATTTAAGAAATAGTTGCCTAATTCAATTCCACAAAGATTTTCTCTAATGTTTTCTTTCAGTAACTTTAGAGTTTTAGACTACTTTTTGGCCAAAATACCTGTATCTGACCTCTCCATATAGACCAGGTTTTATCTAGCATGCTGACTATGTTCCAAGGATGAGTACCCCCAAAAGACTAGGTGGAAATTTTATTGCCTTTTATGAGCTATGTTTGGAAGTTGTATGGTTTTGCTTCCCCCACAGTCCAGATTTAAGCAGGTGGAGGGAATGTCGACCCTGCCCCTCAACAGTAGCAGAGTCACACAACATTTGAAAACGAGTATGTGAAAAAAAAGTAATTATGTGAGCTGATAGATATGTTAATCTACTTCACTATTGTAATCACTTTGCTGTCTGTATGTAACCATAACATCATGTCGTAAACCTCAAATGTACACAATAAAATGTAATTTAAAAATAAATAAATAAACAAGAGTATGTGATTCAAATCTCTGTACTGGGTAGCCACCAAAAATAAATAAATAAATAAATAAATAAATAAATAAATAAATAAATAAATAAATAAAAGTAAACAGTATGTGAGATGGGAAATCTTATTATGGCCATCTTGCAAAATATGTTCTGCCACACCATTCTAGAGTGAAAGAAAAGTTGCTGTATCTTGTGCCTACTATTACCAAGAAAAGGAGGCATAATACTTAGTGAGTCTCTTTAGATTTTGGAGATAACTTATAGCACATTTTGAAATGGTGGTCCAAATTGTTTGTAAACCATTGATTTTGATCAAATAGGCTGAGTGAAAGTTTGCCAAATTTGTTAAAGCTCAGAACAAGGGAAGACTCTCTAGATAAACTAGTGACTGTGGCAGATTGAGAAACTAGAGAATTGTGGGTAGATCCCAACAGGAATTACCACAGAGACTCCTAGGACTTGGAGCAAAGCCATGTGCTGTTTGGCAAGTTACTATTATTCTTGTGAGCAATGCTTCTTAGCTTGCTAGTAGCCTTGGTAGAAGCAGAAAGCCTGATCAATAAGAAATTAGAGGATCATGTGACTTTAGCTGCCTATTGCAAAAAAAGTTTATCTGATATGCCATGCCAGAAAGTGCCCAGCACGTCTCCAGAATTAAGTGATAAAGCCACAAGCAAGTTTGTTGAATACGTCACTTAAATCCCCACAGTGACACTTCCTTAGCACTGCTGACCCACTACATGGACTCATGAATTGAGGTAAAGATCTACATTGATTCATTTTATGTTGTTTGGCCAGGGACTTGTTTGATTGTAAACAAGGTTTGAGTAAGAGGTTTATGAATGGATCTTTTGGAATGGGCTCAGACTAGAATATTATTTGTACTTCATATGACTGACTGGTCATCAAATGATCCCTACTGCAGAAAGTGAACAAGATGATTTATTCTAAGGATAACAGATAACCTCCTTCCCTAGTCACCTCAATGTAGCTAAATAGTCTCTCGGTGGCAGAGATAGAAATGATGCTTTAACTCAATAACAGAATTTCTCCCACCAACACTGACCTAATTATGGCCATAGTGAGTGTACCATTTGTCAGAAACAGCTTTGAATCTTAGACTCCCTGATGTGTCACCGTAACTGTGGTGGTGGTGATGGGAGGCAAGACCTGGTAGCAAGATGACTACTTTGGACCTCTATCCTGGAGGAAACACCAATTTCCTCATTGGAATAGATACCTGTCTTGAATTTGCCCTTCTTGACTACCATGTCTCTGCTAGCACCATCACTGCGGTTTTTTTTAAAGCTCCATGACTTATTGTCATCTTTTCATGGCAGGTCTGCAGCATCCTTTTCTTTTTTTTTTTTTGGTAGTTGGCTGGTAAGAGGATGAGAACCCTCCGAACCCTTGGTGTTATCAAAACCGTGCTCTGATCAACTGAGCCAACTGGCCAGCCCACTGAGGACTTATTTATGTCTTATAAATTGTCATAGGTTCCTGTTTGCTCCTGACAAAGGAATTCATGTTACAGAGAAAAAAAATAAGGCAATGTGCTAATACTCACAGGATTTCTTTGTCTGATGGCATATTCTATCAACAGAAGCAATCCATTTACTTGTAGAACATGAATAGCCTATTTTCAGTTACAACTCCAGCTGGGAGAAAAAAGCCTTGTAAAGTTGAGTTATGATTCTGCAGTTTGGTCTGAACCAGGAACCACATATGATGATGTTTTCCCTGTAATCAGTCAGGTAAACAGAGGTTGAAAGTGGCATGAAGATTCTCATAATTACTTCTAATGCCCATTCATATAATATTGGCTTCTGTTTTCCCACCTGTGGATATTTGTGGTTTAGAAGATGAATAAAGGGCCGGCCCGGTGGCGCACTGCTACAGTGCGCCGCTTGGGAGCGCGGTGGCGCTCCCGCCGAGGGTTCGGATCCCACATACAGACCGGTTCCCACTCAGTGGCTGAGCGAGGTGTGGGAGCAACACCGAGGGTTGCGATCCCGTTGCCGGTCCCGGTCCGGTACAGGCGTGACACTGAGGGCTGCGATCCGTTGCTGGACACGAAAAAAGACAAAAAGGAAAAAAAAAAAGAAGATGAATAAAGCTTCCAGAGGACACAAAAATGGTTCTATTAGAATAAGAAGTTGAGGCTTCCACCAGGCCATTTTGTACTCTTCTCATCCTGGGTAAATGAGCCGAAAAAGAGGTCACAGTCTTGGCTGGGAAGATTAATTTTGATTATCAAGGGAAAATGAGAAAGCTCTGTATAATGGAGGCAAGGAAGGGTATGAACTAGAAGATTCCTTGGGATACCGCCTTATTTAACCAGGTTCAGTGGCTGAGAATGCTTAAAGTCTTATACAGGCAGGATTGCCCCACTGGGTAAATAACTTTAATCAGCTGAAGGCAAGGGAAACCTGAAATGGAGCATAGGAGAGACTATAAAATTTAAAATATGGCACACTGACGATTTGCAGCAGTGATGGCAATAGCACCTCTTTGGGGAAGTATGGGGAAAAGAGCACATGTTGTGTGATCAAAGCTAAGGATTAAAGTTAACATTTAACACCTCTTTGGCCATTGAGCATCCAAACTCTTTTCCTACTTTGAGGGCAATTCTCTATTGTATGAGTCATGGTGGGCATTAGGGCCCTAATTCCCTCTCCATAAGTCACTTTGGCCAGATGGCCCCTCTTTCCAAACCTAGGAGCTAGGGCGTGGGCACAGAATCTAGGCTTGGCCAATCAGGCTTGGGACTTTAAATCTGAAGTGCATCATGTAAATGGAAAAGAATGGTTAAAATATATTCTCAGTAGCCAGTGGTTCCAGCATGGTGTCTGGCAGTATGGTCACCGGTGGTGGGGTCAGCAGAAGCATCCTAACGAAACCTGGATGTGACCTTGTTGTGATTCCTACTGTCTGATTACTCTTGGCTTCTGCCCTTTTTTTTTAAAAGCCTGGTTCTGAGGGAGGAGGGAGGGAGGTTTCGGTAATGGGCCACAATAATCAACCACATCGTATATCGACAAAATAAAATTTAAAAAAATAAAAATAAAAATAAAAAAATAAAATAAAAGCCTGGTTCTTTAGTCTTCCTGTTGATTCTATGAGCTACTTGATATTCTGCCAATAAATTCCTTTCCTGCTAAAATTAGCCAGTCAGTTTCTATTGCTTGTGACCAATAACTTCATTTTTATGCTGCTTTGCTCACAATGTTTTGCACTCAGTAGTTACTGAGTAAGCAGTTGATAAATGAGCATGTGGCTATCATTTTTTACACCTTGCCTAAATATGCTTTTGGTGGGACCATATCTCTTATTTTATTTTATATAAGGAAATTTGTATTATGACATATTAATTAACATTATCTGAAATGTATATATTTCATAAGACAAGTAATTCCAATAAAAAATTTGCAAAGCAGCAGGAAAGTAGAGGGCCTCTGGTGTAATCACGTGGGGGCTGGGGAAGCAAATACAGGATTGAAATCCTTAAACCTATCCTAAGCCAAATCCCTCCTCCTAAGGGAAGGTCAGCTTGTGTTTCAGTCTGGTATTTGCTTGCTGAGCCTTATCCACAGTGAAACCCGGAGATGGCAAGGCTCCCAAAGGCTTTACTTGGCCCTGAAAGCTTATGTTCAAGCCTTCGGTTGTGAGGAGGTGCTAAGAAGGCTAAAAGGGACTGTTGGCTTCAGGATTTGAGGCTTGAACATTCTTGCATTCGAGGAATATAGTATATTGTGATAAGTTTTTGTTGCTTCCTGTTTGTTCTTCTTCCTTTTTATTCTCCCCACAGAATATTATAATCTATTGTTAAAGGTTTTGATGATTTTTTTTGTTTGTCAATTTTATACCTTACTATTTTATTATATTTATTTATGGACAGTGCTACCTCTGATAACTTGACATTGTTAGTTTACATTTTATCTTCCCGATACTATTGGTTTTTTAATAGAAATTTATGAGTATATTGATTGTATTTGAAGACATGGCAATGTAAGAAAACTTTTTCAAAGTGGATCTAAATGGTTGAGTATTTCTCTCTGAAATTTACTGATTGTAATTGAAAATGCTATTATTGGGTAAAGCTTTCGAAATGTCAAAGGAATGATAATCTTACATGTAACTTACATGTGGTTGTCATATGTTATCTACCTATAATTCATCTGTAGTTCTTTTTGCTCCTCTTATCATTTGGTACTCAGAATCGCGATCCATAACAGTGTTTCTAAAAGCGTCTAGGAAATTTTCCATCTTGCATGCATATAACATTTAAATTTAACTTTCATGTGGTTCTTAGGTATTATGTTTTGGAATAACATTATACAGTTCTGTGGTTGTTTTGCTATTAAAACATTCTTAACTAATTTCCATATCAATAGATCTATGCCTTGTTGTTATGTAAATAACTCCAAAAGGTACAATAAACTAGTGTTTGCTCTTTAGTATACAGCTCTATCAGTGACTTCTTCAAAGGCATGGGAAGGTTTATCAACATTATCAATATCAATGCCTGCCAGATTGTGTGCATATCTTTATTCTTGGGAAAATTTTGGTTGATTTAGCCTTTAACATTCCTCCAGCAACCAGATCTACACAGCCTCATGACATTCTCAGGCTCAAACCTTTGCTTCCGGTCGTTTGTCTGGGGTCTTGCTGACTAAAACACCCTAATCTCTGTGAAGGCAGGGCTGTGCTTGTCTTGTTCATTGCTTAGTACAGTGCTGGACATATGAGATTCCTGACGTGTCTGTGGAAAGAAGAGGTGGATGTTAATCGGCTCTCACTTTTCCATTTTCCACAGAGAAAGCCAGTATCATACAGACCCACCAACTTGAGACAGGTGTCCTTGAGGTCCCCACTTTACTTTAGCCTGACTCCCTTCCTAATAGCCTAGAGGTATTGCTAGCATTCTCCCAGTGTCAATGAGCCAATTCCAAACCATTTTCTTTGCTCATCAAGTAAAATTTTTCTTCTATTGCATTCTATACCAACCCATCTGTACCACTTTCTACCTTCTTCATCACCATCTTACTCTTAGTCTCCACATTCACTTAGGTTTTTTTTGGTGCCAGTCTCACTGTCGTTCTCTCCACCCCTTCTCTGGCAGAAAGGTCAAGGCCTTCCTGAATGACCCACTGACTACTTGCATCTCCTAGTTCTGTGTCTGTTCAATGCTTAAGGCCTTTGCTTTCACTCTACCACAGCTACCCACCTTGGATTGACTTCCTGGGCTTTGTGCACATCTGGAGCTAACTGATACACCTGTCATTTCATACATCAGTCTCCTCCTCTCCAGACACACCCTCCTGTTCTGCCAGTTCTCTCATTCCTATTGCTACAGGCCTATTCTGACTGATGCCATGACCACCTTCAGTCCCTTGAGTCCTCTCCTTCTTTCAAGTCTGCTGGTTTGCTCTTAGTATCACCTCCACACCATCCAGTCCAGACCCCATGGATCTCAATTCTGTCATTCTCCTACCAGTAACCTCAATTTACCTTATCTATTCTATTCTCTTCAGCACCCCTGCACGCCTGCAATTCTGGACTCATTCACTCTTTGGCTTTTTATATTCCTTCACTCAACCAGGATAAGCAGTACCCAAAGAAAACAATCACAAAAAATGTAGGAATTAGTACCTCCACAAATAAAAGAATCCAGTCTCAGCTATACTCTCAAACCTATATACCCTTTCTCAGCTTCTTTCATTTCCTTTAAAGACATGACAAAATTTTACTTGTTTTTAAGCCCCTCCACTTTTTTTAGAAAACGCTCTGCATACTTCCTATTTCACAGAGAAAGTGGAAACTATCAGAAATAAACTTTCCTCAGCCCCTCCTTCCTGGCACGTCTTCCCTCCCAAATAAAGGCATCTATTTCCACTGCTATCAGCACAGTACATCTTTCTCCTCTGCCCTCCTTCCAGTTAATGCAAATTAGTACTTGGGACTCACCTTCTGTCTCTTCAGGGGCGGTGTTGTTTCAATGATCTCCTCTTTCTTTTTGGTTCTTGTGCTTGGCTATAAATTGGATCAAGTCACAGCTACTTAGAATGTGAAATACCAAAGTGCTCTCCCTGGGCTCTGATTCTCCTCTCCCTGCCACCCTGTCTTTTTCTTCTCTCCGTGGAAAAGCTTGAGAACTCACTTCCTTGCTACCCCTTCATGTTTATGTTGTTTTAACTTTTTTTGGTTTTGGCCGCTGGCTGATACGGGGATCTGAACCCTTAACCTTGGTGCTATCAGCACCACACTCTCCCATGTGAGTTAACCAGCCAACCCTTTTACTTATTTTTTTAAAGACCCATCCAATTTATAACCCATCTGAAATGGACTTACACCACCACCATAACATCACAACTGCTTTTGCTAAGGTCATCAGTGTCTTCTTAATTTTCAAAGCCAATGGTCACTTTTCAGTACTTGTTTTCCTTGATTTTTTGCTTTATTTTTGATACTGTTAACCACTTTCTGGAAGCTCTAGGTTTTTTATTGTACTAATCTTGCCTCATGTCTCTCCTAATTCTCTTAGAATCCTTGTGGGCTCTCTGCCTGCTTTCTAAATGCTCCCCCCTCTCCCCCCTAACAGTGAAGCTTCATCCCCATTGTCACAATGTTAAGAGGGTGGGAAATCAGACTATGGCAGTGTTGAAAGGCAGGGCTTTTAAGAGGTGATTGGGTTGTGATGACTAATGCCCTCGTGAATGGCTTAATTCATTTGTGGAGTAATGGCTTAATAGTTTACTGGGTTGTAATGGGAGTGGTACTCATGGCTTTACAAGGAGAGCGACTGAGCATGTGAAGGGGCTCTTGCTCATGCCATTCTCACCATGTGATACCCTTTGTTGCCGCAGGACTCTGTTGAAAGTTCCCAGAACAGAAGGTGGCCTTCACCAGATGCACCTCCTGGACCATGGACTTCCCAGCTTCCAAAACTATAAGAAATAAATTTTCTTTATATTTTACCCAGTATCAGGTACTCTTATAAGTGACAGAAAACTGACTAATAGACTTAAAATTCTATGCTCAGATCTCTTTTTCTCTCACTCTATATACTCTTCCTTGAATAGCTTCTTCTGTGACCATAACTGCAAGCACCTGTATGTCAATGACATCCAAATACAGGGGAGTGACTTGTGCTGAGGGATCAGGATCTAAAGCCAGTGTGAAAGGCAAAAATATAGCAGAATTAAAATTATCTTTGAAAACCTTTAAAATTTCCTTTAAAATACTGTATACATGATTTTGAATTTATGTTCTATCAATCAAGAAATCCTACACAGCCAGTTTTCCCCTGCTATTGGAACAGAAGGTTGTTTCTTTAGTTGAATGCCAGATGAAGTTGTTGGCTTGCATTTATAAGAAAAATATGTTTTCGGTTTTTGCCAAGCACATACAGTAGAGTTTATATAAGTAAGCATAGGAGATAACTCCAATGTATGTATTTTCAGCCTGACCTCTTCCATGAGCTCGGGACTTACACACCAAACTGCCTACTGGATATCTCCTTTTGGATATTCCAATCCAGATGGTTTTAATTATATTTCTGAAAGCTGAAGAAAGGAGATAACCTACATTCTACTTATCAAAGGCATTTATTGAAAGGATACAGTGATGTGACAGGGGTATAAGTCACATGCAGAGTGTTTTCATATCATCTTGACTGATGTCCTTATTTCAGGCCGGTGTCCTTTAGTACCGTGCAGTTGCCCACACCCCATAGCTATAGCCAGCTTCAGATTGGTGGAATCTCTAGTCCAAGCATCACATATGCCAGCAACCTCAGGTTGAACAGCTTTATTGAGGCTAGTGGAATTCCTAAGCATCTAGGAGGGCATCATAACTCTTTTTTGGTCCTTTTAAGTGCTGTACTTCATCCCTTGGCTGTTACATCACCCTACAGACCACCCTCATGACGACCACATGACCAGCCAGCCAAGTGTAATTCTGTTATTTTCCATTGACCAAACTAAGCATCTGACTATTACAAGCAGGGTGTGTGCTGTGTGTATTAAGAACCAACATCAGAGACAAGTCTACACAATAATACACTCTACCTCCTCTTTATCACACACACCAAACATCATAAATATTTAAAAGCATCATAGTATAGAACAGTCAAACAATACATGAAAAATGTAGCAATAGTACTCAACTTTAGGCAGCTTCACTCCACATTCAGCATTCTTACAATATGTAATTATAATGGGACTGGATAGCTGTCATGGTATCTTCTTTCTTCCCTGTCATTATTCATGTCCCATGATATACCTGCCTCGTGTATATACAGAAGAATGTATCTTTCCATGCTTCACTATCTATTTCTACATATTTATACTATCGGCACCTTCATTTGAGGACGATTGAACCATGCAGGGACATTTTCCATGGTCAACTGTGTGTGGCAGAAGGTAGGAAACCGCACGTTTGGAATGTCCTGTTATGCTTTGCTGTCCACCACATTTTTTCTTTCTTTGAAGTTAACTTCTTTTTCTCCATTGTTATTCCCTTTGCAGAACACCAGGATATAATTTATACACAGATAGCAATCCTTTCTTTGCATCATATATATACTCAGTATAGTTAATATTATAAATAATTTGCTCCCATTTAAAACCACAGACATCAATTTAAATTTTTTTAAAATTGGAAATAACATTCTTTATTGTTATGATAAAAAGTAATACATCAATGATAATACATTATTATTTTTAACTCAAATACCAAAAAAGTATGAAGGAGAAAAGTCACCCATAGTCCTCTTACCTGGAGGAAGCCATTAGTAATTTTTGGTTATAAACTTTTACTATTTTTCTATAGGACCATAAATAAGGTCATTCCTTAACACTTTGTTTTTTACCTGGTCATCTTTCCATATTAGAAAGTACAGATTACATGTGTATACTAGTGATTGTATTATTCCATTGTCTCCATGTATAATCCACCAAATTTGAAAATGTGTATGTTTTTGGTCTCCACAGCCCTGCAAAGGAGAGATTATTACTAATTCCATTTTATAGAAATTTAGATCCTGAGATTCCAAGAAGGTGCGCGACTGCCTAAAATTTACATACCAACTAATTGACAGCAGTAAACCTCGCCCTGTGACTTCCTGATTCCAAATTGGTGCCCTTTCCACAGTGTGCCTCCTGTCTCTCTAATGAATGAATGCAGATGAAGGGGCTGGGCAAGTGCATATTATTGTTATCTATTTTGAGAGGCAGCCTAAAGGAAGTCATTGTCTCAGGAGCAACTCTTGATTTGGTCTGAATCTAGGGCAGCTTCCTGAAATAAACCTGTACAAAGGCTTCTGGGCTTGCAGACTGAACTTGTCTTAATGCAACATATCATTATAACACACCAATATCAATATGCAATTGATTCCTACAATCAGAATTAATTCCTGATCAGTAAACATAGCCATACAACATGAAAGAAAACATGTCATTATCGAACAAGGACATTCAAATCCTTGCTAACATAATGACAGACCCTGGGGCATGTGCATTGATCTTATCTTGGTATTTCTCTGCTTAACGGTGAGTGGAAGGTTCAGCAGGTGAGGACATCTTGCTGCAGTATCAGGGAATCTAACCTGGGGCCCAGAGGACACAGAGCATTTGAACCAAAAATTCTGAAGACTTTATGAGATTCTGTAGTTCTTTTACTATCTGCAGATACTTTATTCTTCATGAATTGCTTTCGAAATCAATGGATTCTGGATATAATAAGGTGCTGCAAATGTTCTGTTGAATTCTTCTTTTTGAAAGGTGCTGTACATTCTTTTATAACAGATGATTTACTATTGATCTACTTTCTTATTTACTTCTTTCTGGGCCTTTGCCATTTTTCACTATTCTCCATTCAAAGACCCTTAAGTCAAGATTTGGTTCACTTTCTCAGGCAACTATTTTCTTACGCTTCCAAAGACCCTGGGCTGCCCTTCCCTTCAGTGGTCCTGGACACTTGAGTGAGGCTTGGGACTAAAAGTCCATACTAGAATTTATTCCCATGAGATTCCTGAGTATAAATTGCTGGGTCCCTATTAAAAGATAATTTTCAGAAAAGGTAAAATCATGGCTTTCATACAGATATAAAAATGAACGCATGTCAATGAAAGAAAGTGAGCTGAAATGCCAGGTACCCATTCAAGCTTTATTAAAGGAAAAGAATCTGCCTGACTGCGCTCAAAGTGGGCAACAGCCCGGGGCTGCCCTGAAAATGAGGGACAGCACCAGGAATGGTGGTGGTAGAGCTTATATAGTGCACCAGGGCTGGCTGATACCATCAAGGAGGGTCATTATGCTAATGTGGATCAGGGTGGAGAACCCTTGCGGAAGCAAAAGGGGTTTCTGTTTAAGTCAGGAGGATTCTCGTAAAGGTAAGAGGGGAGGGGCTTGGTGCTGGAGTGGAAAATGAGGCCGGTGGCTATTTTGTGCTGGTGCTCACTGTGGGCACAATGGTGCTGGCCACATTCAAAATCCACCAGTCAAAAAATTCATTTTACTCATATGATATGAGAGAACCAGTCAAAATGGGAAAGAACTGTTTTTTCTACCGGAATGGTCACGTATTCAATTAAAATCACTACCAGACAGTATAGAACTTACATATCTATCAATTAGTTACAACCTACAAAGAACTGCAAAATACTTTAAAGACTACGAGCAAGGCTAGAATCTGATCCAGAAGGATATGCTATAGACATACACAGTTTTTCTATACCCCCAAAAGTAAAAGGGCAGATGGCCCTCCCAACTAATTCCAGTGGAAAAAGCATCCTGGGTAATATCAGACCAGTGCCAGAGTGATCCTTTCAGAACACTGAGTTCCCCTGATAAATTTAGAATACAAGCTATAGCTCCCAAATGTCCTCAAATGCTTGAAAGATAAAAATATCCAACCAACAGTGTTAAAAAAACAGACAAAGCAAATATCAAAATTCACTAAGTATTCCAACCCTTATTTAGATTGTAGAAATTGGATAGTTTCCTGAATTGTTCTATACCTTTCATAGTACAAACAAGACCCTCAAGAATAAGATCGTCAGGGCTGGCCCGTGGCTCACTCGGGAGAGTGCGGTGCTGATAACACCAAGGCCTCGGGTTCGGATCCCATATAGGGATGACCGGTTTGCTCACTGGCTGAGCGTGGTGCTGACAACACCAAGTCAAGGGTTAAGATCCCCTTACCGGTCATCATTAAAAAAAAAAAAAAGAATAAGATCATCAAAGCACAGCTAGAATCCCACTGCTATGCATTCTTAGCTATAGCACATCGCAGGTGCAGTTCTACACTATCATTATTCTTTGTTAGTATCAAAAGCTTTACAACTAATTTTCAGTAACCTTTAGAAAATTTTTAAAAGATTTACTAAGGAATTATAGGTAATTATAGAGTTATAGGTTGTCATTAAAAAAATGACAATTCTCCAATTCTATTTCCATACGAACATGTGAATCCTTGAGTGTCTAACCATAGCCCCCAATTTTACATAATGTAATTACATATGTTTACTGGTAAAAATTAAATAAAACATGTAGTAAGTTCTGAACATGTTTAATTCTGTAAAAATAACCAAATTCAGCAACAAAAATGTCTCTAAATTAAAGTATAAATTAGGATCATCAAATAAGACAACCTTCAAGCTAAAACATGTGATCAACATATAATATTAGTAGTGCCTACTACTTAGTAGATATTCAATGTATATTTGTTGGATGAATGAACAGATTTTTATATAGGTTATACTAAATTAGAATGATAAGAA
This sequence comes from Galeopterus variegatus, assembly GCF_000696425.1. Taxonomy (NCBI): domain Eukaryota; kingdom Metazoa; phylum Chordata; class Mammalia; order Dermoptera; family Cynocephalidae; genus Galeopterus; species Galeopterus variegatus. The sequence goes on from NW_007727344.1 coordinate 231,770, forward strand.
AGAACACTGGAGGCCAGCCCGTGGCTCACTCGGTAGAGTGCGGTGCTGGTAACACCAAGGCCACGGGTTTGGATCCTATATAGGGATGGCCGGTTTGCTCACTGGCTGAGCGTGGTGCTGACAACACCAAGCCAAGGGTTGAGATCCCCTTACCGGTCATCTTTTAAAAAAACAAAAAAACAAAAAACATATAATATTAGTAGAATACAATTTTAATTTTTATATTAATCACAAAATGTGTGAGGAGTATTGAAAAAGTTCATGGAAGGATTGATATTATCTTTTCTTTTTTTTTCCTTTTTGTCTTTTTTCATGTCCGGCAACGGATCGCAACCCTCAG